>NW_027104315.1:341207-454333 GCF_902728285.1 Clytia hemisphaerica | reverse complement strand
AGTTGTGTCTACACTAACACACGGGAATTAGCTAGAAAAAGAGAGAAAAAACCGGGGGTCAAATTAAATGTTTCTCCCTTCTTGCGGCAAACATAAAAGACTTTAAGAGGCCATTTATTTAAGAAAGGGGTGTTAGATCATAAATAAATTATGTAAGTAAGTGATATTTTAAGTAACAAGTTCATTAACAATTTTATTTTGAAGTTTGTTTTTAAAAACAAAAACCCTGTGCTAGATGATAATTTCATTTTCTTAACTTATTGACCTATTTGGAAGTATTGTAATACAGATCATTTGGCAGTGTAGTTGCAGCCTATAAAAGAATTGGCTGAAGTCGTAACTTCCTGCCAGTGACCCCGCAGAGAATTTTTTAGTTGGCAGACACTGACTTTAGGTTGGTTTGGAAATCGTTTTATTTTGAAATGTAATCTTCACTTGTAGATGAATACTTTTATTTATTTGGATTCATGAAAGGTTCAAGGTTTGTTTACTTTTCATTTCAAATTATTTCAATGATTTATTGAGCTGCAATAGCTGATTGAAAAACAAAGATTTTTGATAGTTATCAGCGTGGGTTTGGCCGCCATTTTGAATTTCGATTTTTTTTCTCCTGTACTCGGCAATTTAGAGGTTGTTCGTACTATGCGATTTGGCTTAAGCGTAACACTTGTGCATAAGTACACTCTAAGCTTTCAAAACCTCCAAAGGTTTGCATTTAAATATATTTTAGTTGGTTTAGATTGCTCTATAAAAATATTATAGATTTAAGTGTCCCGTTATTACCCCGAAATGGGAAAGAAACTGGGTAAAAACGGAACACTGTCGCTAATTTTGTTGAAAGAGGACCCTGCCGACGCACCGGACTTAAGGAACACTGGACACGCGAAAGTTTGGTGTAAAATGAGAATTTTTTTTACCACCGGACAATTTCTACACCAGACTTAAGGAAGTCGGATGTCCGGTGTCGGAGAAGGATATTTTTTCCCACCGGACAATCAAAACACCGGACATGACCAGTCCGGTGCGTCTGGTGTTTCTTAATTTTTTGTTTCATAAATAGCCATTCCGGGTTTGCTTGTTTTTTATTTGACGCTCATGAAAATCTTCAATTTTAGATCCAACTTTGACAAGCAATTGTTTTTTGTGTAGTTGAGCTATAAAATTAATTATTTTTGAGTAATTTAGAGCTTTCTTTTAGCTTTCCAACCATGCAGGTGTATTATTCTACACTTTTGTCTAAAAATTTGTTCAAACTAAGGCAATTTTTAGAAAAATTAGATCTGCGGGACACAAAAAAATTCACAACTCATCTTTGATTTCAAACAGCTGCGGAGGAAAAAATGTTCAGACAGTGAAACTTTCCATATTTATCAGAAAATACCTGAGAAATCCAACGGTGCTACTCTCTGAAATTAATTCTTTCATTAAAGTTATTATTTTTTACTTTTCATACTTTGGCAAGCATTTTCAGCCTGAAAACGAGGACTAGAATTATAGAGACTGGTACCACTGAAAAATTTGACCCTTTTTTAGCCTAAAACAGTTATTTATATGCCATGGGGAATTTTGCCTCCGCAGCGCTTTGCTTACAAAGATAGGTAGGTTCAGCAATTTTACCTTCCGCTTTATAACGTTTTTATTGTTTCTTGCAATGCAATGTCTTCTTTTTCATGTCTTTTCATTTCTTCCTTGAAGTAGGGTGGTCAGAGGAAATTTCAAACTTACTTGCAGAATACCAAACCAAGTTTAATGGAAAGCCATAACCATCAGAAGAAAAATGAGGGGTCATTTACCTTCCAATTCTTTAAAGTTCCAAAGATATTACATTTTGAAGTTCAACTTTTCAAGCATTTTCGTGCACGCATCGCCAGCCATTTTGTACCTTCATTACGGCACCAAAAGCGAAAGTGTTTTGAGAAAAATTCCGCGCTGGAGGTTTGGTGCGAGTTTTATTTTCCGTAGATGTAGCTGAAACGGGGGTAATTACACTATAATTTTTCCCTTAGCGCTTGCCACCGGAAACAGCTTGATTCTTACTTTTTTCACATTTGGAAAGAAAAAACATTGTTCTTTCTAAAAAATTCACGTTCGATAAAAAAATTTGATTTTTTCAATGAAAAAAACGCATTTTAAGTACATAATTTGACTTCCTGAAAAATATACGTTGCTCCAACCAACGAACATGGTACGTCTCAAAAGCTAAACTATTGCGGGGAACGATGCAAAAAATTCCAGGTCGATAGCTGTTTCAGGTGGCTAGCGCTTTGGAAGTTTGAAAAAACTCACCCGCGAGTACTCATTTTCAAATTTTGAAGGAACATGAAGGCATGATGTGCTGATTTTTTCTGCAAAAGAAAGCTGAATAAATTCTCTACACTTTGGAAAAAATACTTATGTTAAAAGAGGTTTCCTTCCTTGAGATATGTAAGCTTGAATATTTTTTTTCGAAAATCTATGTTTTGTTACTGCCGCACGCGTAAGGCCCGACCTCCCTACTTGAAGTGTTAAGCAAGCCATTACAAAAAGAATTTGATAAAAGTCTGCAGTCAAAATGAAGATATCTGCATTTTTTTTATTGGATTTCGAAATTGGAAAACCATCAAAAAGTGTATGTTTCGGTGCCATTTAATGTGCCATTTCTGGGCTAAATTGTCAACCTCAAATGTCTAAAAAGGTGCTATTTTAGCGGAACCAAAATCTCAATATCTCCGGAATTCCGGATTCTTATCATTAGGAGATGTATGACCCCTCATTTTTTTTCTTTTTTGAAGCTCTACAAGATGAACTAGGTTTGATTGCCACCAGAATAGTTTCAATTTGACCCTGGAATGGCTATCATAAATGTCCGGCGTCCAACAAAATTCCCTGTATGCAACACCGGACTGACACCGGACTTATTGCGTCCGGTGTAGCGAAAGGATACTTTTTGCCACCGGACAAATACACCGGACAGTCCGGTACGTCGGCAGGGTCCTGTTGAAAGTCCTTTAAATGATAGCACTTGGACTTGATTGAAGTCATGCAAAACCTCAAATATCATCATCTTTTGAAAAGATGTCTGGATTTTTCAGTAACATTTTATACCTGTCCCATATTTTCTCGGGAAGTTTCCGGAGCGCCGGGAGGGTCCTAAAGTATGACTACCCCAGATGACTATACAACATAATGCAATGGGCCATTCCAGAATTATTTGTCTGTATTACTATAAACAGGAGGGCGAACGACACAGGATTTAAAAGTATTTTCAAGCTAAAAAGATATATCTACCTCGAGGCATCTTCTGTTGACGACTTAAATCAATGCAATTCCAATGTGTTTAAAGATGAACTTTACAGCTTTTCTTTTTCTGGAAAGTCCTAAAAATGTAAACTTTGTGATTTTTGCTTCGACTCTCTATTTTGTCTCGGAAAGATCTAGTTTCAATCACCAATTCCGCCCTTCTCCTCTTTTTCTCTATTTCCTATCTCTAACTCTGTTTTTTCTGATTTCTGGACTTAGTTTTTTCTGAATTTGACTATTTGAAGCTATTTTGCTAATTCTGAAACTATACTCCCACAACTCGGTTCGAACCACCAAATGCAAGCAACCTTGGTTTCCAAACCCGACGCCTTACCACTTGAGCTATCGTCGCACAGCAAAATCACGCAATTCATAACATATTATACCAAACTGGCAAAAGACGGGGGTAATGTTATTATAATATGGGTAAAAGTACCCCTTTTTAAACCTGACTGAAATTCGAGCCGTTACTAGCAACCCTGCGGGGCCCAAGGTGCCGAGTATGCACCCGGCACAGTGACAAGCCGTTACTAGCAACCCTGACCCTAACTGATAATCGAATCCTGACCCCCGGAAAATTACCACGGACTAGAAAGAACGAAAAAAATTGAAGGGGCGGAATTGCTGATTGAAACTAGTTTTCACCTTTTTTGTCTCCCCTATTTGGCCGACGCGACTCTTGATCGTTAGAAGGATTGTTAGCGTCGAAAGTGTTAGATTTTAAAAATGCCAAGTTTGGTATTAGAAAAAGGATCTAGCAGCTGCGCTGATGTAAACAAAACTAGCCCGTGATCGTTTTTTTTTAATAATCATTACGTGATTTTCGGCACACGGTAAATTTTACTTTAGAACACATGCCTTTAGAACGACGAAGTGACGAAGGGAACGGAGAGCAAAGGCACGTGGTTTACACTTAGAAATCAAATAAAATACAAATTTTGACTTAAACACACCACAAAATCTACAATGGTAAGCCATTTTCTTTCGTAGTTTGTAGAGAAGAGAACTAGTGCACTATTGGTAGATGATAGAGCAGTTACATAAATCACTTTTTCAGTGCTTTGAAAATTTATTTCTAGTAGTATATAGTAGTTGTGCAAACTTGTATCTCCAGACAGTGTCAATCGAACAACTTCGAACAAAAATCGCAATCGAACCAATCGAACGTAATCAAACGCGATCGAATAATTGCAATTCGATTGTCGAACGTAATCGAATCTTAATCGAACGGCCAAATCCTGGGTAATATTCGATTGTGTTCGATTGCGTTCGAGTAAGGTTAGATTGGTTTGATTGATAGTTGACTATATTCAATTGGTTCGATTGATTGGGCCATTCCAGTTTTTATTCGTTACCCCCCAATGGACGACATGGAATTTCCGTAGCAAATTGCTTTCAAGAAAGTCCGGAATTTCCGTAACAAATTTACAAAATACCTATCAAAACAGTGGAATTCCGTTACCTTAACCTAAAAAAATCATGAAATTCCAATACTTTAATGCAAAATTAAGTAAAATTCATGGAATTCCGATACTTTCTCTTTAAAGTTTGCCTGGAATTCCGTGCCAAAATTTATTTCAAAAATTAATGTCATCCATTAGGGGGTAATTTTTTTTTTCTGGAATGGCCCATTGTCAATTACGAGGTCAATTACATTCGATTTTGTTCGGTTACGATTATGTTCGATGAGTTTGATTGCGATTAAATTAAATTGGATTACCCCGTTAGGGGCCGTCGACAAACGACTTTCCTTTTTTTTAACGGCCTGAGGCCGTTAAGGTTCAGACACCCTCCCCCCCCCTACGTCTTAGCGGCCAAAAAAATTCTTCAAAAGTAAATACTTTCACTGCTCCATGGCCGCCATGTTCTTTCGATTCGTAATCCTCAAAGTTCTTCTTTTCGCACGGAATAAACATGTGGTTTTGAGCCGTGACCTTCTAATTTTGAAACTCCAAGATGGGTGGAGCAAGGAGTCAACTAAGGCGGAGAGAAAAATTGCCGACTTTCGTCACGTGACCAGCCACTTTTCTCGTCGAAGCATTTAATTGGTGATCGGGAATAAGGTGAATGTTGTGTGGTTGCTTTGGTCTTAGCCTTTCTTCACATGTTTCTACTTTTTGGACTGATGAAATTTGTAAGTGAGACTTTCCCTTTTTTAAAAACTTTTTTAACGGCATTGCAGTGACCCCCTCCCACCCCTTACGGCCAGAAGCCGTTAAAAAAAAGGAAAATCGTTTGTCGACAGCCCCTTAGAGCTTTTTATAGCGTAGGCGGCCGAGCGCTTAAGTCCCGTACGAAAGTGAATAAAATCTAGTACTATTGAATCAGTCTAACATAATCGAATACAATCGAACGTAATTGAAGCAATCGAACGGCAAGTCCTGGGTAATATTCGATTGCAATTCGATTGCGTTCGTCAATCGAATTGCAATTATTCGATTGTGTTCAATCGCGTTCAATTGATTCGGCGTTCGATTCGTTCGATTGACATCGTCTGGGTATCTTATTCTTCTTTCTGATTTATTTCAATTATTTGGCATGGTTGACTAGACAGGAGACCCTTCCTGTATTTTTATAATCTGATGTATACAGGACGGGTATGACCTGTGAGGCAGATTTCTGCCTCAAAAAATTTACAGTGGGAAATTCGAATTGAGCCTCACTTACTAAAAAAAAAAAAATTTCGGAACTTGCATCTTCTCTAAGAAAGTGTGACCAGTGAAAGAATAACAGTCGAGTCAAACAAAAAATTGCAAAAAACTGTTGAAAATCTAAAAACAAAAGTGAACAAGCTAGAACAACGTGAGAAGGAACATAGTCACACTGAAATTTTGCATAATCCTTTGTAAATTTGTTAGCCTGCATCTGCATGGCAGAATTGAATAAGTTTCTTTTGTAGTATCTTTAATGAATAAGGCCGATGAAATTTATATATGAGTTTACCGTCGGCCGCCCGCATCTCTAAAAAGCACCCGCATGAAAATTTCATTATTTTCAAAATTCATAAATTTTCTTTACAACTACAACCTCTATCTTTGTTAAAATCGTCTCTACGCATGTTTACACGGGTAAACAAAGAAGATTATTACAGAAAATGCTGCCGCCCTCAATCCTAATAAAAAGAAACACCATAACTCAAAATTTGAGTCAAAGACTTAAACCTAAAAATAGGGTGTGGTGGCCACCTGAACCGGCATCACAAGGTCCGTCAGCCACCACACCCAGAAGAAGAGGAACAACACAATATGGATATGACAAACATCTAGCACAGAAGAAGGAGACGTCCTTTTCATCAGACTTCGAGTTAACACGAATCACACTGGTTTCCACTCAAGTAGAATTGGACGTTTAATCTCCGCTGTTCCTCCAGGCCTCGCAAGCTTGGAAGGCAGTAATGGCAAAAGCAAGAAACAGACATATTATCAGGACAGTCAAAATATTATCTCAAAACGTTCGGGGTATGAAAAATGATACTCGTATCGAAATTTTGTTAAATGTAATGAAGGAAAGAAACGCTATTGCAATGTGTGTCCAAGAAACATGGCGAAGCGGAAACGAATTGTTGGAGCACGGTTTCTTTAAAATTGTCTCGTCCGGTCTTGACGAAAGTACACAGCGCGGTAAAAGAGGCTCCCAAGGAGTTTCAATCGTCTTAAACGCAGATGGTGACGCTGCGTGGAAAGCAGGAGGTTACGAAAAGCACACGAACTTTGGTGCAAGAGTAGTAGCGATTCGACTTCTTTTAACTGACCATCAAAAGAAAGATGTTGGAGTATTTCTTGTTTCAGCATACGCTCCCGTCGGAAATGCACCTGAAGGTCAATGGGACCTATTCTTTGACCAACTCACCTCTTGTATATCCAAAAAACAACAACATGACATACTTCTGGTTGGTTCAGACACGAACTCGAGTATGGGTACCTCGTCCGAAACAGAGGATCCTATCGGTAATTTTGGTATTTCTCACATCAACGAATCGGGTAAGCGTTTTCGATCTTATCTTTCTACCAATAACCTTACTGCCATGACAAGCTGCTTCGAAAAGAAAGAATATGCCACATGGGTTCACCCACGTAGTAAGAAAAAACACCAAATCGACCATTTTATTGTCAACAGTGATATGAGTCACCGAGTACGAGATGCTGGAATTACTGCCAGCCTTCTTGACAGTGATCACATGGCACTTTTCATCAAACTTAAGCTTATGAAACGATTAAAAAAGAAATCTGAACCACGCCAAAAAATGATCAACCTCGACCTCTCTGTGCTTTCAAATGTGACTAAACAGAATGATTTTTGTGAAAATGTAGCACAAAAACTGAACTTTTCTACTTCTCCTGGATACGAAATGTTCTCAAGCACAATTAAAAAGGTATGCGAAGAAACGCTCCCAAAGAAAAACAAAAGTCAACCCGGCTGGTTCGAAGCTAATTCTTCAAAGCTCCTTTCGTTAATTCACTCCCGAAATCAAGCTATGAAGGACGTTTTAAAACGATCGACGCGATCTTCTACTAATCGTCTCCGTCTAGCTAGAAAAAATCTAAAAGCCATGATAATTAAATCAAAGAACGATTGGATACTTAACCATTGTGTCACTGTGAACCGTTATCAAGGTACAAAGAAAGCTTGGGAATCCCTCAAGATCCTCAAATGTGGGCTTTCAAAACCTAAACCTTCAGTATCAAGACATATGAAAAAGCCAGACGGTACCTTATGTGCAACACCACAAGAAAATGCATCAGTCTTTTACGAACACTTTAATCATCTCTACAATAGGGAGGCAAATTTCGACCAATCTGTCCTTGACACAATTCCCCACCATGATATTGTCCATGGATGTGACCATGAACCTACCGATGATGAAATAAAGAAATCCGTTCAGAAGCTAAACAACACTTCACCTGGTGACTCCGGTATCCAGCCACAGATCTGGAAATGCCTAATCGACAACCCATTAACCCAACAAATGCTCACCAATCTCATTCGTTCAATCTGGCAAACTGAGAAAGTGCCAGATGACTGGAACACTGGAAGACTTACAATTCTCCCAAAGAAAGGCGACCTCGGGTTGCCAAAGAACTATCGTGGTATAATGCTACTCGAAACCGCCTACAAGATAATCGCCATCATCCTACACTCACGCCTTCTACCAATAGAAGAAAGTCTTGATCACGAGCAGCAATGTGGTTTTAGACCTGAGCGTGGCTGTATCAACGCAATTTTCACAGTCAAAATGGCCCTCCGAAAGCGACGAGAGCATTCAACAGAGTCATGGGTATTTTTCCTCGATCTAGTGAAAGCATTCGATCGCGTACCAAGGGAACTACTTTGGTTGATTTTACAGAAATTCGGAGTACCACCGAAACTGATCAGCTTGCTCAAATCACTTCATGAAAAATTCGAGGTGAAATTTACCGTAGATGATGTTACATATACGATGACCTGTACCATCGGGGTAAAGCAAGGGGACATTCTCGGTCCCATTTTGTTCACTTTCTTCCTTGCGGCAGTAATGATAACATGGAGAGCTACAACCCACCTGCCACTTTGTATTTTTCGATCAAACCAAGATGCTAAGATGACTGGTCGCAGCTATCGTGCATACGGGGAGGAGTATGAAGTCAATGATTCAGAGTACGCTGACGATACAGCTCTTATATTTGATACAAGAGAAGACGTCACTCAAGGGATACCGCTCTGCATGACTCACTTTCAAAGGTTTGGGATGGAAGTCCATTCAGGACCTCCCGACTCAAAGTCTGTCGTTCTTTTCTGTTCCAAACCGCCTTGTTTGTATGAAGACCCGTCTACCTTTGATCAAGTCGACCTATCAAACATAGAATTCGGTGACCGATTCATTCCCATCGTACAGGAATTCACATATCTTGGAAGTGTTATCAGTTGTGACTCTTCAGATAACCTTGATGTTGATCGCAGAATACAAAAGGCTAGCAATGCGTTCGGCATGATCAGAAATTCTTTGTTCTCATCTTCAAAAATAAACGTTCGAGTAAAAGCAAATGTTTATCAAACGTTCATATTGCCCATCTTGTTATATGGTGTTGAATGTTGGTATTTGACCGAGAAACTTTTGAATAAGCTCAGATCGTTTCATCGACGATGTATTCGAAATATATGTCGCGTGTCCCTCCGTGATCATAAACGCACTTCAGAGTTGTTAGAAAGGCTCTCGTTGGAGTCTATTGATACCTATATTTGTCGTCAACAACTTAGATGGGCTGGTCATGTTATACGAATGCCCTGGAATCGTCTTCCAAGGAAAATGTTATCATGTTGGGTTCGTGCGAAACGTCCTCGTGGTGCTCCGAGGTACACCTACGGTCGATCTTTGAATAAATGTATGAAAAAATCTGGAATAGATCCTAATGTTTGGCATGATTTAGCTATGAATAAATTGGAATGGAGAAAGTTGATTTATTCTGTGAAAATTGCCCCTTGATTGTTTACATTGATGATATTATTTTCGACTAGTATTTTCCACTAAGACTTTACTATATTATTTATTTTTGATAGTATAGTATTTTCATTAATATTTGAATTTAATTTATGCGCTGTGATCCTCATAGCTATGAGGCCTATGCCTTTTTTGGGTAGGTTTAGTCTCTCTCTCTCTCCCTCAATCCTACAACTGCAGTCCCGCCCATATATCTGCCAAACCGCCCTGACCGCCATTTTAGTTTTTTGCAAAATCTAGCGCCACTGTAGCAATCGATCTTTATTTTCCGTTTGCAAAAGATGCGAAGGGTTGAAGCGAAGCAAAATTTTTTATTTTAAGAGAGCATGATTGGCAGAAATGGTGGATAAGGTGCTGTTGGGAAAATAATGAATAATGAATAATGAAATCATGCCGCATCTATTTTTGGGTAAGTTCACGACGGTAAACTCATATGTAAATTTCATCGGCCTAAACAGCACAAAATGCAAGAAAATACTTCCTTTCAAAGATGAATTACAAATGCTCTCTGAATTTTTTTTCAAAATTAGAATTATTGTGATTTCAGGCAATGATTTCTTACCGTGAGATCGGGTAAATTGCATCATTGGAGGCTAACATGCATAGCCCTCAAATGAATGACCTGGCTGGTCATTAAAATATAAAGTTTATCAAAACAAAAATGGTAGAGTAGAGCTGCGAGCGAAGCTGCGTAGTTTATTAGTTTTGAAATTTTACTGCTTTGATTGGTCAGTCATTTGATGGCTATGTAAGTTTCCCTCCACTGATGCAAGTTACCCAACTTCACAGGCGCTGTGGTATAGTGGTCATTGACCTTGGTCATTCCCACTCGCAGCGGTTCACTTGGCAAGTGAATGAACCTTCGCCCGGGTCAACCCATGCCATGTGAGGGGAATTGCGTAGTCAGTCCAAGGTGCTGACGGGGTGCTCATTGAAAGCGTCTATAGTTTTGAAAATAGGCCTCAAAGCAGTGTGGCTCGAATCCTTCAGATCCTTGGTTAGAAAAAGCGTTACCTGTTTACTTTTTCTTGCCAGATTCAACAAGGCATCAACCAACAAAATTGCCACTGACATCTGAAAATTCACACGACCTTTCCACAGTAGACACTTCTAAATTATCTGCCATTATGAAGATGTTCCGAAATTAACCATTCAGGTTTACAATCGGAATTCCTTTGGGAGTTAGCGAGTCGGAAAATGTAAAGTTACGTAATAAGAAAATACTGTTTTTCCGGGGGTTAAACGTATAAAAGAAAACTGAAACGGTTTATTTTTTTCTTCATTATATATCTAAGTTTCTGTTATCGAAATTCTAGAAATGCTAATTTGTAGACCATATTAGAAAATATTTATATATTTTGCAAAATAAACACTTACAAAAAGATATTACTTACTGTTTTTACCCCCGCTTTTTAAACAGCGTCTTCAGTGCTGCAAATAACGGCCGCTGACCGGTAATTACCAGTCATTTTTAAGCTAATACGTGTGTGTTTTCCCCGTGAAATTTTGATGGTTTCATTATTAGTGCTTTCTGATTGAGTAATCACGGGCCAACTTGAAATTCCTTATTTGCAGCACTGGTCTTCTGCGGGCGGGATATCAGGCGGAGACAAAACACCCTCATCGTAAGATTCTCGGGTCGTCTTATTGTTTGTTCCTTTTGTCAAGTCTGTCGGTCCTATTGTTCATGCTAAATCCATACACAATGACGTCAATGTTTGGCGGCATATACCTTAAAATAAAAATGAACAGATTATTATTATTTTTGCATAAATTACGCTACCTTATACATTAATATCAAATTATACAAAATGATAGCGAGTCTAGGCCGCCCGCCTAGAGCGCGTGCGAGCCCTAATATTTTTTCTAGGGTTTTTTTGGCAAACCCAAAAATTCTAATTTTTTTCTTCCATCAAGCTAAAAAGGTAACGGGTTTGGCAATCGAGGCAAAAATCAGCAAAAAGCTGGTGTTTACCGTTAATCTGAGAATCGCAATAAGATCCTCACTGCAAAGCCTCCTGCTACTCAACCAAATAGAAATAGAAATTCACGGTACAACCCGGTCAAAAAGATTTTGTCAAAATGATATTTTTTCAAAGTACCCATGGGTCTCTTCAAGGAAAATCAGTTTTCAAATGAATCTGAAGCTTGATCATATGTCTTAAACTGCTCTTGAAGTTAAAGATTTGTCAAACAACACTTTTTGGGGCAAATCAGCCCAACTTTCAAATGCCCATATCTTGGGTACAAAATTAGATTTTCTAGAAAAATTTTCACAGGATGCTATATTTGAACAAAATATCCAAAAATCCAAAATTTGAGGTTATTCCTTGACCTGTCTGATTTTTACAGAAGATAGCTCTTAATAAATATCACTTGTTTTCATAATAAATAAATGTTGTTGAAACCTTTTTGTTTAATTCAATCCCTGTAACATGCATCAAAATAAGGGCTCAAAAATGCCTCGCACTTTATGGCAAGTATTGTTTTTGCATCATAAAGTGGATTAATTTTTAATTTTCAGTATGTAAGTTATAAGAAATGCATCGCAAATTGCAAAATGTGATACGCTAATTCGATCCCTGAAGTGGAAAAAAATGATTGGGAATTCACAAAACTCAAAATTAAGTTAGCAGGTGTCAGGAGCTTTCCTATGATATATGAATGACAATTGTTTAAAAAGAAACATCAAATCAAATGAAGGTTAAGCGCTTGCATCAAATGATCGTTTGAGAACTAAAAAAAATTGAATCATCAGAATTACTGATTGAAACAAATAAAATTGTGTTCATAGGGTGAAAGTTATAAGACCGACCATCATCCAAGCGCCAAAAATCCATTATCACCATTAATTAGAGCTACTTGAAAACATGTTTCTACCCCCTGCATTTCAATAGATCTATTTTAGTGTGGTTTCGTTTGCGAAGATTCTGATGAGGTGTAGTTGAGCTGACCAATCTTTCAGAGTCCAGACTCATGGAGCCCCCCCCCCCCTCAAAAAAAAACAACGAAATTTTACAAGTAAGTGTGCAGCCGCAGCAGTGTGCACCAAATATGAATTGGCATCTTTGGTGAAATTTTTGGACCCATAAGCATTAATGCTCCACAAACCCACATGGTTTTTTTTAACCCATGAGACATTTTGACCCACGAACCCACAAGCAATTTAAACCCCATACATACGTAATTTAGCACACTCCAGTGAAGAGTGAATTTTGGTTGATTTAAAAAAAATTGTTTACTGACATGTGTTTTTATTCTTGCTTGGGGAATGTTGTGTAAATAAGTGGGAGAAAATCACACGGTTTTAATTGTTTTTTACAATTCAATGAGTTCCCTTTCTCATAATAAGGAAGCATTCGATTTGGGATCAGATTTTTAAAAGATATGTTTTTGGGCAAACTATTGTGGCCCCCTTGGTAATGAGATCTGACTATTAGGTCAAGTTTAAAAGATTTAAATGTTCACACTGGTTCACAATATCTTTTAAGTCAACTCATCTGATTCTCCAGATATAAGTTTGCCTCTACAATTCAAGTATAAGATTGTCTGGTGGATGACATCTTTTTAATTTCTGTTTGTCTTTTTTCTGAAAGGTTGACGAAGAGATAAACCCAAAAGCTTACCCCTTGGCTGATGCTACCCTAACTGTCACTATTCTTGACTTGATTCAACAAGCTGCAAACTACAAGCAACTCTTGAAAGGAGCAAACGAGTCAACAAAAGCATTGAATCGTGGTATAGCAGAATTCATTGTGATGGCTGCTGATGCAGAACCCTTGGAAATCCTTTTGCATTTACCTTTGCTGTGTGAAGATAAGGTAAATTTGTTAAAGTTTATCGTTACTTTGCCTTTTAAGAAACTTACGTATTGTTTTGCACTAAGGAGTGGTAACTTTCCGGAAAGTCGTTTTCCAATATTTTCTGCTACATGAAGAGGTTGCCTTTTGAGAAATAATCATTATGCGCCTTGGTAAGCTCCTCAAAAATTAAAAATGGCTGCTGATAGTAATATGGTTATTAAGTGATACAAACTGTTTTTTAATGATTTTTATAGAATGTACCTTATGTTTTCGTGAAGTCGAAACAAGCTTTGGGTCGTGCCACCGGTGTCTCCCGTCCAGTCATTGCATGCGCAGTCACCATTAACGAAGGCTCACAACTGAAAAGTCAAATCCAATCCTTACAAAACGCCATCGAGAAGCTTCTTCTTTAAACAGGAGTGTTAGCCGAGTTATTCATACATGTACGTCCTTTCCTCGATCGCTTATCGTGTATCTTAACAGGATGTTGCTTGGTGGTTAGCTAATGAGAGGGGTTGATCGAGAGGTACAGCTTTTTTACAGTATGTTTCTCTGTTTCCAGTAAGCAAACCTGTAAAAATATTTTCCCGTTCAAAGTCATTCTAAATCTTAAGTTATTGAAAAATTCTTTTAGGGAAAATATTTTTAAGGATGTGCCTTCTGAAATGGGTTAAGAATTTAGTCAGGGTTTTTCTCTAAAAAAGGTTGCTGTTTTCACAGCATTCTATCAGTGGTCACCAGTTTAAACTCGAGGCATCTCCTTGCGTCATTCCTCTCTTTTTCCGCCCTATTGGTGTTTTTTCTACTGCATTTGTTGTCTTATTTGTCTCCTCGTTTCAAAATACTGTTTCGACTTATATCCTAAATAAGTTTTAGAAAAACCCTTTGAGACTATGACTCATATACCCGTTTTTCAAACAGAATTCTGCTGTTAAAAGCCATAATTACCTCTAACTCTCTCAATATAACAACAACGAAAAATTTATGGAAAATGTAAAAAAGAAAATTGGTGGAATTTTCACTGGTCTACTTGAAATTATTAATTGTTTACAAAAGGGACTTGATGATACATGTTTATGTTGACGGAGCTTAAAAAATGATCAACGGGTTTTATATATTTGTGTTTTTATACTTTTTTTTTCTTTGCTAGATATAATACTTGCTATCCAAGTAAAATATATTTTTAGGTCAAACAAAAGATAACAAAATTTCTTGATGTAAGTTCTTCCCTTTGAATAAAGTAAATTCTGCTATGAGGTAAAACAAATATCATCCAACTATTATTTTTGAAAATTTCGAAAATTTAAGAACTTAAAATTTTTGCTACCTTATTGGAACTAATTTTCGCGGGTTTTAATTTTAGCGTTTTTCGCGGTTTTTCGTCAAAATCGCGAAAATTTGATCCCGCGAAAAATTTTGAGAGTCGAAAACCGCGAAAATTAATTCCCGCGAAATACAATTTTTTCCAATTCTATCGAAAAATTTGAAAAATCCCTAGGAAAATAAAAGAAATTTGTCCAAAAAAAGGCAAAACCGCGAAAATTAAAACCCGCGAAAATTCCAGAATGGAAAAAACCGCGAAAATTAAAACCCGCGAAATGCAATTTTTCGGATTTTTTTTTTCGACCGCGAAAATTAGTTCCCGCGAAAATTAGTTCCAATAAGGTACGTGTTTCGATCTGTTCAACTTTCGAAGAATTCGAAAAATTAACGAGCTTCTCTGATATCAGTAGAACTTGAGAAAAAAAACCCAGTGACTCGAACACATGCGGGTTACGGGGGTCTTGGTATTTGTCGTATCTACCTTTATTGACCCCCTTTTCACCTGCTCTTATTGGCATTATTTTTCGGCTCGTAGCCGTTAAGGGCCGATAAGGTACGAAAAATTCAAGATGTAGAGACTTGTTTGTTGTGGTATGCCACCAGAAATTCTGCTTGATTCTATTTATGTAGTCTTTACTGAAGTTTGACTGTTAAAATTTTCCTTATATAGAAAACGTAACAACACAGGAAAGGATGTTACATTCTAGACTGATATTTCGAAATATTGCATTGCATCTACCGTATGGTCCAGTCAGTAGATTAAAATACCACGCCTTTTCGTTTCTCATTCTGTCTGTTTGTTATTTGGCAAATTTTTATTGTGGGCCTAATCTGATTTGTCCGCTCTTTTTGTTATATAAAAGTTCGTTATGTGAATTTTTTCAATGTTAAGTTTTTCTCTAGCATCTTTTATCTTTGAATTTTCATTTGTGCTTGTTAGAGAAGAAGAGTCGGAGAGTCATTTTTCACCAAAACGGGTAAAACTCTTAGACACCTCAATCAAAATCAACTTAAAAATCTATTCGCTCTAAGATGGTAGGCGAATGGAGAAACGAAAAACAGAAAAGAAATATAAAAGCGATACAGTAGTGTTATTTCTTCGAAACCCACAGCTTTGACAAAGCTGGATAAAGAGAAGAAGAGAAAGAGAACTTCATTTCTTCAGTTTGATAATTTTACTTTAGCCCTATGGTTTTACTTTTCGTTGTTTTTCCAGTGTAACCACAAAACTTGAGAAAGTATTTGTAAGAAAGATAGTGACTTCATTCAATAGGAAATATTTCAAGTTTTGTAAATAAAGGTAACCCCTAAAAATGTAAGACCTCCCCTCTTGTTATTCTATTATGATTTTATGTTGACGTTTTTTGTTACTTCACTGAAATGTCAGTAGAATTTATTCTTTGTTTTGATTCTTATTTTTCGGATATTTGAGTGAGAAAGGTTGTTTGTACCATGTTGGACTGTTTCAGAATTTATTTCGACGAGGAAGCAATTTTTAAGGAATTTCGGTGAATTCGCCAAAATTTATTCGCTTGTAATATTCTTAATAAGTAAGATAAGATTTTGCGTTAAAAACTGGTATTTTGATACGAAATTAACTCCCTTAAAGTACTAAAGGCTTGGGGACACGAGAAGTTTTTTCCGCGGTGGTGCAATGCAACCTGCACCATTCCACCAACCTAAAACGCTTTCTCGTGTCTCAATGCTTCTTTTACTTTTATCCCTGGGACAATGGAGCAAAATTGGTTCGAATTAATTTTGCTCCATTGTCCCAGGGACAAAATCAGCGTGTCTTTTGGAAACTTCCCTCACTTTTTGTCCCATGAAACAAAACAAAAGAAACTATGAGACACGCACTTCGTGTCGGTGGGATGTTGCATTGCACCAACGCGAAAAAAAATTATCGTATCACCAAGTCTTAAGACTACTAGGATCAAGGAAAGAATTAAGAATCCGTTGTTTTGTTGTTTACTCTTAATCCTTCTGGAAACAAGATGTTGAACATGCCCTCCTCTGCCCGATGAGTAATCGGTCAGTGCCCACGTCGGAATTTGACTATAGTATACTTGACGTAACATTCCGCCAGTGCTCCCCCCAGCGGACGATTTTTTTAGGGGGCGCCAAGAGAAAAATACCCAAAAAAAATTCGTGTTCGCTTCGCTCGTCTAATTCTTATAAAGATATTTACTTTCAATAGGAGGGCGCCAAAATCAAAATTTTCTGAAATTTCCTCCCCAGTTTGCACGAACTTTTGTCGAAGCGAAATCGTGTCTTATTTTATGGGAAGGCTGACATGTATCGGTGTTTTATCTACTGCTCGAGAACACAAAGTGCTTTTTCTATACATAGTTTGGATTCGGGGCTTAGTTTTAGGTTCCACTATTTTTTGTCAGCCTCTCTTGCATTTTCCTCTTGATTCGATTTCGCAATCTGGATCGACAATAAAAACAAAGAAACTATGCTATAATATTTTGTTACAATAAATGTGGTATAATATTGTCTTGTATTGAGGCTTTCCCTTACTTTGTCTGCACACTCCTATTGTTCCCCTTGTTCGTTACTTTTTGAAACCCAGACTGAATGAAGATGTCTCGAAACATTACCTTCACTTTTTTTCGTTACTGTTTTAAAACAGAAGCGATTGGTAATTTTATGAAGACAAATAGAGTTTTCTAACTCAGGCCGACGCAAAAGTTTTTTGGAATGTTTTTCTACGCAAATACACGTTGTTAGTGTTTTTTTAAGAAACTAGTTTTACCAAGCAGCGTCGATGTTTCTTAAGAAATCGGTCTTTTGAGCCTTACATGTTTCTTACATGTTTCTAGACTTTTTGACATAATCAGCCTATTTTTCATCCAAAGAAAATAAAAACATTTGTTTTGATTGGAAGGTTCTTAAAAAATGTTATTTTCTCATTCTTAGCATCAGCATGTTTCTTAGTTTTTAGGTATTCTGAGCCTCATCTTCCTAAAAGTGTGTTTCTTAAAAAAAACGTGTAAGTAAAATGAAAGAAAAGTTATTACACGCTTTTTTTCTATACGAATGGTGTTTTTTCATTTCATCATGGATATTCTTGACTTTTTGGCGAAAATCATCCTAAAATATTCTTACGGTATTCTTAGGCCCTTCTTAGGTCAAGATCGAAATTTAACTTAGATTTAACACGTAATACACGCCTAGAGAATATTGAGCGTTACTGGGGTATTATTGGCAATTTACAGGCGAAAATGCTTTAAAAATGGCATTCCTAGGTTCAGTTGCTAAATTTGACATGATGGTGATATTCTTAAGGCTTGGGGACACGAAAAGTTTTTTTGGACGAAAAGTGAGGGAAATACCCAAAAGACACAGCTGGGTTTTGTCCCGGGGACAATGGAGCAAAACTGATTCGAATCAATTTTGCTCCGCTGTCCTTGGGACAAAAGTGAGATTTTTATTGGTAAAAAGAAAAATGGGTTGGAGACACGAGAAAGCGTTCCAGGTTGGTGGGATGGACAGGGATAGAGCATGTTGCATTGCACCAACGCGATGGCCATTTTCATTTCATCATGGACATTGTTATAAAAAAGCGTGTATTTAGTCTACAGCTCATTAGATTTAGCAGAATGTGCTACATTTTTTGCATTTTTTACTACCTTAGCTTTTCGAACAGAATATCGTTAATCGTTGATTTATGTTTCATTTTTACGAGAATGTTCAGGGGGGGTCAGTGTACCAGAAGGTGGCATGTATCCTGGGGTGGGTGGGTGTTTGAGAAAAAAATTTGTCATGTACTACCTGTGTACTATAATAGGAGGGGTGTTGGGTCCAAACTCGATTTTGATTTTTACTACCTGTGTACCAAAATAGGGGTGTTGGGTCCAAAATTGAATTTGATTTTTACTCCCTGTGTACCAAAATAGGGGTGTTGGGTCCAAAATCGATTTTGATTTTTACTACCTGTGTACCAAAATAGGGGTGTTGAGTCCAAAATCGATTTTGATTTTTACTACCTGTTTACCAAAATAGGGTGTTGGGTCAAATCGATGTTAACAGTGTGGAAACAAAAAGGTTAAGAAATTATCTGCTAAAATAGAAATGTAAAGTTGTTCTATTATAAATTGATCAAGCCAAGTTTGTCCAAGATCATTCTTCCAAACTTCTTGGAATGAATTGAAATCCTACCAGATCCCACTGAAATGAAGGTTTATTGAGTCAATGTAAACATTCGAACATTTGAATTCAAACATTCAACATTCGTACATTAGAGGTGCCAACTCTCACGCATTGGGTGTGAGACTCATGCATTTCTACATGGTCTCAAGTAATTTTTGAAAGTTTGATTTCTCACCCATTTTGGATTTTTGAAAAAAATTTTCCCGATTTCTCGATTTTTGGAAAAATGTTTACCCGATTTTCCGATTTTCGGAAAAAAGTTTCTCTATTTTCCGGATTTTTCAAGGTAGTACCCGGTAGTAAATGGGGGGTATGGGGTGGTTTTGGTTTCTTACCAGGTACTACCTGGGTAGTACATAGGGGGTATGGGGTGGTTTTGGGATTTTCCCATGTAGTATGGTGTACTTCAGGGGTGGGTGGGTGTCAAGTTTTGAAAAATACCTTGTAGTACACATACATGCCGCCTTCTAGTACACTGACCCCCCCCCTGAAATGTTAATAGTTTCTGGAAACTTGTACAATGGCGGGTTTTGGGCTTCTCACTTTTAACATAAGTTGTTTCGATATCATTTTTTCTTCAAATGTTCACAAAAAAGTGAAAAAAGCTATTAAAATATTGTTTAGGAAATATTGCACCTGTTTTTTATCTTTGAAAAGTTTATTTTTGAAATATCTTTAGGGGGTTTTTCGATTGAAATTAGAATTCCTTGGAAGCTTATTTTAATACCTCTAAGTTAAATTAGATTTTATACAAAATATTCTGATTGAGTAGACTCAAAGATGCGAGAATTTCGTTCAAAGAGGAATGGCTCGAAAAATTTCTCCAAAAATTAATACCCTTATGTTTTGATGAGTTCCCAGTGTACTTTCTTTTGAAAAAAACTAATTAGAAAAATCAAATTAAGAAAACATTAGTCAAAATTTTTCAAAGTACAACAATAGGTTTTATTTTGAAAGTTTTTCTTTATGTCCCCTCATCTTCTTTTCCCACTTTTATTGCAAAAACTACTCAAAATTTATTTATAGAATTCAAGCTGGTTTATCTAACGATATTTCGAAATTTTCAATTCTGAAAATTGTTCTCAGACTGACATTTTTAGTATACAGTCGGTGATGCATCAAAAAGAGAGAATATCTTATAAGGATGTCAGTCAATGATTGGTTTGATTGGTTATTTACCTTCCATCTTTACCGTAAATACTGAGTTTATATATGTGTGTTTTTCAGCGACGGAGACGGTAAGGTTCTAATTTGACTAGATCATGATCAACTGAGGACGACGGTAAATCAGCACTTTTACCGTCCTCGATTTTGCGGGTCAGAAATGCGGGTTTTTTCAAATCGCGTCAGTCATTTTACCGTCCTTAAAAGTGCAAATACATAAACTCGCTAATGTTGGGGAATCGTGGCATTTCAAGTTTCTTGTGTGCAATTTAACTGTTTTTTACCTAAATTTAATTTTCCAGGTATAAAATTTAAAAAGCCCAGTTTTCCGTCCTTAGCAGGGTCTTAGACTCGACCATTCCGTTCAAATTTGTGGCAAATTCCGTCATTTTCTGGTAGAAACCCCTCCCTTATTCTTCTTAGTGTTATTCCTTAATGAATTCGAAATAGAGAAAGTATCATAGTTTCGAATCAAGTCGGCCATGTACTCAAGAGTCGAAATTATTCATAATTGATTATTACTAGTAGACTAAATTGTAATATATCCAACCTCAGAAACTCAACTCACAAATGAGTTTTAAGTAAACTTCTTTTGTAAACCAGTTGTAACAGTATTAGGATTTAATCCGTTTAGGTATGAAGCTTTTTCACGAGAAAATACCATTCGAAAATAATTTAAATGGTATTACATTCCATGTTTCACAGTAGGTGAGTATATTGTACATTGCATTTTCTCACTGTAATTTATCGTAGAACAGTAAGTGAATCAGTTAATCGGTGAACTTTTCCTTTTGAACTGTGCTCCTAGTGTTTATAGGGATAACCACGATAGAAATAGAACTCGGCTAAGGTTATACAATTCAAGAAAAAAAATTTACACCCCATGTTGGGAAGTCTTTAGTTAATTTGTAAAAACCAAACGGACCTGTTAATATCGCTATGCGGAAACGTCTTGGAATGTGGAAACCACTATAATATTCATAGCGTGATCAAATCAAATAAATAGAGCTATTGATGCGTTAAATAAACATGATCGTCTAATACTTTTTCTTTTTTCTCTCTCAGTCTCTTTAAACATTGTTGGTTTAAGCTCTTTTCACACTCGCCACTTTTGTTTCATGTTTTCCTACTGTTAAAGGAAATATTGGTTAAAACGGCTTTTCTCTAACTTTTTCAGTGCTAAGATTTTCCAACCTGAGATCACAATAACGATCACTCTCTCTCTCTCTCTCTCTAATTCGAATGATTTTCTTTATTGATCGCTCTCTCTAATTAGAATGATTCTTTATACCGATCTCACTCTTTCTCTAATTCGAATGATTTTATTCTCTCTCTCTCTTTCACTAGTTTGAATGGTTCTTTTTGTCAATTGACCACTCCTTCTAATTCGATCACTTAGAATGAAGGTTTCCGCATTACAGAATAGCATATAGGAACACTTAGAATGAAGGTTTTCGCATTACAGAATAGCATAGGAACACGTAAGATGAGAGTTTCCGCATTACAGAATAGCATAGATATACTTGGAATGAAGGTTTCCGCATTACAGAATAACATAATATACGTTGAATAATGGTTTCCGCATTACAAAATTGCCTGGAATAGTGGTTTCCGCATAACAGAATACCCTGAAATGGTTTCCGCATAACAGAATAATCTGGAATGGTTTCGATGTAAGAAAAATAGTCTAGACATGATCTGAATAGGCTAGAAAATGTTCAAAAAATCGTTTTTGAATAACAGAATATGTTTAGATTATGTTCAGAAAAAAGGTTTCTGCATAACAGAATAGTCTAGAAATGTCTAGAAATATGGTTTCCGCGTTACAGAATAGAAGGAGGAAAGGAGAGTGGCTTAGAAATTCAGACCTGTTAAGATGTGGGATGTTAAAAACTCATAGTGTCCTCCAGGGTTTGTTCCCCCCACCAAATTTTTTTAAATCTCCCCCCTCTTTTTTTTCCCCCTATGACTTTTCAGTTTTTTAGTTTCCCCCCTCTTTTTTGCTTTCCCCCCAGAAAATTCTGAAAATATCATTTCCCCCCGTATACCCGTATAAATTTCTCAAATTTCAACCTGACACAGACGTAAAATTTTGCTGCAAAAGGAATACTAGACAAAATAGAACGAAAATTGGTTAATTTTCAATCGTGATCTAATCACATGATATCATGTGGACTGACCTTGGTTGCTGAGATAAAATTGAAGTGATTTCACACTCCCCCCCCCACCAAATTTGCCAACTATCGATGTTTCCCCCCTCTTTTTTCCCCCCCTTTACTATTCAAATTTTCATTCCCCCCCCCCTCACCCATTCAAAACTGGAAAATTGATCCCCCCCCCCCCTTTATAAAGGGGGGGGGAGGACACTATGTTAAACTTCCATCCACATGTTTTTCCAACGGAAAAACAGGAGACTTGTAACTTGAAAAATCTCTCAGAAGGGGCCTAAGAAATTTACTGAAAACTAAAATATTGATAATTCGATTTTCACTCCACTTTTCACTGATTGCCACGAGATTTCTACTCCCTAAAACGTTCAAAGAAGTCTTTCGTGATGTACCGAAATTTTACTACTGAGACAGGGGTGAACGACAAAGGAAGAAAACAATCTATAATTGACTAGTGTAGATAGGCCTTTATGTTTCGTGATCAATCATGAGTGTTATTTACTTTTCATTATAAAAGGAAGAAAGTGTTGTGTAGACACAATTGATCTTTTTTCTTAGGTTTCCACATTCCACGGAGTTTCCGCGTAGCAATATTAACAGGACCTCTTGGAAATTTTGATGTAATTTTTAAAAGGGATTTCCTCCAGAACCCAAGAAAAATTCAGTTTATCTGAATCGCAGACCTCAGAGGTCTATAGAAACTATAAAAAACTTTTTCACTAGAGGGTAAAATCCTAGTCTAATCTAAAGAACCTTCCAAATATTTGAAGTGAGTTTGTTTGTAAAGCCCCTTCAAACCAAAGAATTTATATGAAAGATTTCTGGTTCAAAGATACATTAAAATAAGACATTTTTTGGCGGGAACTTAATTTGGCGGATTTTGACCATATCCGCCAAATTTTCTCCCCGTCAAAATTTCTTCCTTCAATGCGTATATGAGGTTTTCGTAAGTCCCAGGTACGAGTTAAAAAGCAAAAAAAGAATAAAAAATCTTAAGCATAAGCTAAGCCGGCTAAGCAGTACCTTGAGCTTACGAAAAATGTATTAAACCAAAATTTATCTTGGGATTAAAGCATCCTTATAATTATTTTTCAGCCTTGTCAAGCCCTCGACCTAAATATCTCTGAGCCTGTTTTCGAATTTTTGTATGCTTATAAAAAAAACAAAGCGTATACAGTTCTAAATGTAACTGTCAAATAAAAAACCTAACTGATTATTTCGCGCGCCATGAGTTGGGTATTAGCCAAATTCTGGAGCCGCTCGCTGCGCTGCCGTGCGCAGCTTGTAGGGACAAAAATTACTTTCGCTTTCGTTTTTAGGCGGCATTCGCAGATATTTGGTAAGAAAACAGTGAGACTCCCCTTCTTTTTACCAGCAAAAAATAGGAAAAAGAGATTAGATTTATGTTGGAACTTTTATTGGATTTCAAGAAAAAGCCTCTTCCAAACATGAAACGTTTATAATCACTCATAGTTGGAGGAATTTTCAATTATCCCGGGCTCAGTCTTTGGCCTATAGCCTATGAACTTTTTGTACTGCATATGCCTTATTTGGACTATTACTTTTGTAGAAAAACTTTTTCTGCTCACTTTGGGCCTCAGTTGAGTATGATAGGTAGATTTTGGGTTGGGAAATAGGTAAAAAGTAAAATTATACATAAACATGTTTGAGTGTTTGAGAGTATTTGAC
The DNA here is from genome assembly GCF_902728285.1 of Clytia hemisphaerica. NCBI lineage: Eukaryota > Metazoa > Cnidaria > Hydrozoa > Leptothecata > Clytiidae > Clytia > Clytia hemisphaerica. The sequence goes on along the minus strand of NW_027104315.1, from coordinate 430,277 downwards.
TTGACTTCATGTTATGTTTTTCTTATCTTTACCACCACAAATTATTCAACAGAATAGAATTTTAAACTATTTTCAAAGCATAAAAAATATTGGCTTGCGAAGCAAATTTTGTACAAATTTTATATATTTAAATGATAAAGTAAAAACATCTCAAAATTTTTTTATTATAATCCTTTGTGACAGTACTTTTACTGTTGGGAAGTTGGAAGCTTTTCCACCGAACAGATAATCCAAATAAAAAAATAATTTCAGACAGTGCTTTAGGCATCATAACTTTGCCTGAAAATGCAATGACTACAAAGTGGATTTGTACCGTCAAGGGCTCTAATTTGGGACAGTCTGACAAAACATGGGGCATCAATTCGGCAATCATTTCACCGAACCTCTATTAAGTCATTTAATTAACATAGTCGCAAATCATAGAAAACAAACTTGTTGTCAACAGAGATTTAACAGTGAAAAAACAGTTCAGAAAGTCAACCATCCCATGATATGACCACTCGTCCCAAGTTAGAGCTGTTGACGGTATGCCGGATATCCAAAACAATAACAATCCATTATATGATATACACAATCATGTCAATGTCATAAGGTACTTTAAATTTTTGCGGTACTTCCAAAATTTTAGAATTTTTGGGCACTTTCTTTGGATTCGCTTATCCTTTTCTTGTCCTGGATCCAATCAAAACCTGCACGTAAAACATACCCCAAAATCAGTCACGTTTATAACATTATAACTCGGTCTTTGACGACTGGGAAGATTCAACGACAAAATTTTGAGAGTTAAAGTAAAGTTTATCCCTCAGCGCAGTCACAGTGATGAATCCGATCTGACCGTTAGTGTCTCTTCAGCCATTTTTGAGATGAATAAAATGAATCATGAAATTTTTGTTATCTAAAGGGATGGGTGAAACCATGTTTGAATGAGCCTATATCTTGGATATCTCTCCCATATCAAAACTGTTCAATGCGATCGAAAAAAACCTTTCTCAGCTGAATTCCATGATAGGGAATGTTTGTGAAGCTATTATAGTCATTGTTTGCACCAATATAAAGTTACTTCTGCAAGTTAGTAGTCTCCATCAACAGCTTTCGAAAGCAGTGAAATCGACGAAACTACTTGAGTGAAGTTTGTAAACAAAAAAGCAAGTTTCACACATTCATTATGTTCAAAAAGTATTGTCTTTTATTCCAATGTATGATAGAAGTCTATTCCAATACATTTGATGTTGGTTCCAAGTAGTATTCTTCTTCTTTCTTCCCAAGAATCACCAAATCTACTCAAAAAGCACTGTTTTGCAGTGCTTCCCCAGCCAAAAATGTAAACAAAATGGCTTCCGCCTCGATTTTTGTCCCGACACGCGCATCAACTGCAGCGCAGCGAGCGGCTCCAGAATTTGGCTAATAAGCTCTCAGTATGTTTACAAATCGGATATAACAAATCTTCATAACGTGCTTCGACCGGATTAGAAATTATTTGAAAAATGTGCATCAGTCATCTATACTCCCATTTTTCTCTAAAAGCCTTATGTATCATGCAGCGTTGAGCGTCAGAGCTTTTTCAAAACCAACTTCATGTTTTTTGTTAGAATTGTATATTAGTAAGTCTGAAAGTCGTATATGTTATTCTTAAGTCTCCATTGGAAACACTCTAGTCTCACAGCCCCGATGGAATCTTTTCCCACTGTCGCGATAAAATATTCTATCGAAACCCCGCCAATGGGGAATATAAATTCTATTGTTTCAACCTCAGAGAATTCAATGAGGATGTTTTAAGTTCTCAATGTTTTTCCATTGAAGTTTGGAATGCGGATTATACGACGTCAATTCCCCGGTGGGGCTGATATTTTTGGGTACCTTTCCCATCCGGAACGAAGTTTTGATTAAGGGTTCCAAAATTACGAAAATTAAAAGGTCATAAATTCTTGAAATTTGGATTAAAATTGTAAAATGTGGAAATAGTCTCTCTAAGGGTGGCAAAGACGTCAAAAAGGACAACATTTTCTAAATTCAGTCTCTTCTTTAAGGGTCGATAGCGATTTTCGAACTTTGCCTTAGACATACCTGTCATCTTGCAAACCTGTTAGTACCCCGCGGATATAAATACACAGCTTGAGGGGTGATCATTTCAAAAGAGTTATGCACAATCGCTATATTAAATCCAATTCTTTTAACAAACTCAAAATGTGCGTACCATCCATATCTAAATGCAAAACCACTTTGAGCTTGATTTCTAAGCAGTGACCGTATATTCACAGCACCAGATATCATGTTTCACCAAAGGTTTAGTGAGTTTTTAGATCCAGTTTCGGCAAAGGGAGGTTTTATGGTGGCTTTTCTTCAAAACATCCGGCCAGCTACTGTGATAAACTAAGTTTGTAAAATGTGTAGCTTTTTATAGATTTTTGCCTTGAGGGAGGAAATTCATACGCCCATCATGACAGAAAGATGCATTGATTTCTCCTGTTTTATCTTTATGACTGGGTAAAACTGTTTCACGTGAATTTTAAAATTTTACTCTCGTCTTTATCTTAACTTTGCTGTTCTTAAGAACACTATTATCCACAAAGGCATACTAATCGATTAAAAAAAAAAGCCTTATCTATTTTCAAGGAGAGACCTACAAGGGGAAAAGAAAACTGCCGATTTATAGTGTTTGAATAGAAAAGGTTAGAGTGGTGGATACTATCTTTCACAAGACCAAATCCAAAAAGTTTCTAAGGATTGGGAATGCCTGAAAAAGAATTGGGGAATCCCTGTTCTTATAAAATATACTACTTTTTTTCTACAAAACGGTTTAAACTGTTGTCTTTTTGAAGGGATACATGTATCGCTTTAATAATTGTGCTTTTAATACCCATTGGATTAAAACGCGATACTGTTTATAGTGGCATGACTAACTTTCTCATAGTTGTACTGTTAAATGAATGGTGTGGTTTTTAGTTGAGCTTCAAGGGCGCCGGTTAGTTCTCAATAAATTTTATCTGAAATTCAATATTTGGTGAAATCCATTTTATTAATGTTTCTTGGTAAAATTTTGTTAATGGGAACGTTCTACTGTGCGGATTGAAGAGCTGTTTTGATCGACATACTAAAACTTAGACAGTGTTATCGTCCGTTACAATGATAGTAAAGGCGGGAAAATATGGCGGTATGTTGTTATGGTGGTATACGGGAAAAAAAATCGGCGGTAGAGTTTCGAAGAAACGACTGGTAGACTGGCAAACTCTACCGACTGTAAACTCTTTTAGGCAAAAAACCCGTTTGCAAATTTTCTTCGGCTTTGGGCTTATTTCTTAGATATAGTGATTCGTCTTAGACTATAGTCTAACAAAAACTAGTCAATTGAAAGGAATTTTTGTATTACATTTTTATATTTTTGTCGATTTTACGACTTGAGGGTCATTCCGAGAAATTGTCAACCACAATTAGTCGTAGTGCAGGTCCCTACTTGCGGTATCCAGTTAAAAATGAGTATGAGTGTTGTAGGATTTTTGTCAAAGATAGTCAACTGCCTTTGGGGAATGACCGCCATTGTTAAAAATTTGTTCAAAATTGGGGTTACACCTCCATTAACGGAGATTTATTTATTAATTATTGAGCAATGTAATTCTGGTAATTTGGGTAAAGTCATAATATTTCGGCATTCGAGCATCTATCGAAACTTTTGGCAATCTTTCCAGTGGGGCTGGGTTCCCAGCGGGTTTTTGACAGGGGTATCATACTCCATCTAATTTCCTTCAAAATTTGTATAATTCCGTCCAATGTAAACAAACAATGATAATCATGTCCTCGAAAATTTTGATTTGTATGTGCCTTGGTGATACAAACTTCGGATGGGGCTAAATCATATTTTTAAAGAGTTTGGGGAGGGGTAGTTTTTCACTTCTTGTGCATACTACTTTTCACCTCGGAAAGAGTGGATAAATCATAAATCCATGTACTTTACTTCTCTTACAAATATTTTCCATCCCATATAATTAGTTAGGAGGTGTGACATAGTCCCCTTTTTAGGACTATTTTTACTAAACCGTTTTTATTTGAATATATTTGAGCAACTGTTGTTATCATGAAATTTTACCACTAAGAATATTTTATCAACTTCTTGCTAAATAGCTGAACAGCTGAAGATATCCAATTCAAAATTTACATATTTTGAACTTTCTGATTTTACCATCTATCCTAGCTTTTGTTTTATCCTCGAGATACTGAAAATAACCACCCAGACAATTTGTATTAAATTAATATTTCCAAGGCGCTTTGCTCCTTAGCCTTCCTAAGAGGACCATGGCCTAGTTCTTATTTCAGATCAGGTGCACTTATCGGTACCCAAGGTAGCATTCTTTACCAGTGAAATCTGGTCACTATTTTGAATAAAACCACTCTTAGATAACATTCTTTACCAGCTTTTTTACTGGTAAAGAATGCTACCTTGGGTACCGATAAGTGCATCTGATCCCTTATTTCTTATAAAAAAACAATAAAATCGTACTCCGTTATTTTAAATCCGAATTATAGTAATGTTGTGAAATTTTGCAGATGCATCCATCTCCCAGCCTTACTAATGAATGTAATCAATTCAACTATATAATTATACCTTCCATGAGAGATTGTATTGTATTGTATTGTATTTTAGATTAGAAGAATCCTGAAAACGTTTCATTATTTTCATACTTTATGGATTTGGTCGTTTTAGAAAAACTTATATTTCGTTTCAATCAAGTGATTTAAAGTGTCTGAATTTAAAATAGTTGTACAGTATTTTTATGAGATTTATTTTTGGTTTGATATGCCTATGCTTCGTTGCTCCAGGTTATGATGTATTTTGTTGTGGTAAAATTTACTCATTTTTGTCCATACATAGTGTGCAGAGGGGTCCACTCCCCAGCATTTTTCAGGGGGGCGGCTAAGGAAAATAGCCCCCGGCAAAATTCTAGAAACACATGGGCCCCGAAGAGCCATTTTGAGTGAGGGGGCCAACATTTTGGAAAAAAAATTTTTTTCACTTTTTGCACCCTCAAAACACCTTAAAACGATATCTAATCGGGGAGAATAATAGTTTTTGTGGTTTGATTTGGTCTCAAACCAGCTTAAAATAGTAACTCTTAAAAACGTATGACATGATCTACCAAAAAGTGGGGGGGGGCATGGAGCCCCCGGCCCCCCGTTGACGGGGCCCATGAAACATAGCCCCCACCTTCACAAAGCAAAATATCAAAGAAATTTTGCATGCAAATTGGGCCCTTCCAGAAAAAAAAACGTATACCCCCTGTTTAGGAGGTCCATTTCCGTTCCAAGGGGGTAAGGTTTTATATGTGGCGGAATTCAATACAAAAATCTGTCAAAAATAACTGGGAATTCCATAGGGGTAGCTTTTCAAATCCTACTAAAATTCAGAATTCCAGAGAGGTTTAAACCTGAAATTGCCTGGAATTCCAGGGGGTTACAGCATTTCCAGCCACAGAGGGATGGACCTCCTCAACAGGGGGTATACGGTTTTTTTCTGGAAAAGCCCATTCTCGATAAATTTTCAAGAGGGATAAAACCTTCCCCACAGCATAGATTTTTAACATAATTTAAAATATCTTCAACCTGTCAGCTCTGCTCCCAGTTCTATTACACAACACTCAGTCCCCCCCTAGCAAGCTAGCCCCCAGTATTTTTTGAGAAATACAGCCCCCAATCAAGCAAAAATGGTTTCAATGTTTGATCGTTTGAGCAGTAAATTCCGTACTTAAAGTGTTGCACTGAGTCCCGCTCCTTTTTACAGTTATTACCGAGTTTATGTCTGTGTGTTTTTCTGCGACGGAGACGGTAAGGTTCTAATTTTACTAGAAACTGAAGATGGTAAATCAGTACTTTCACCATCCTCAATATTGCAGGTCAGAAGTGCGGGTTATTCCAAATCACTTCAGTCACTCTACTGTTCTCTAAAAGTGCAAATACATAAACTCGCTATTAAACTTATCTTGACGGCAAGTCACAGGTCTTGCGTAATTCATGATGTGTAGTCAATTCAGAATCGGGAAATTTGTAAACATCAGCTTTATCATGCTACCAGGATTAAATGTTATTTGGGTTTTGATTCAAAAGTTTATTAACAAGGTCAATAGGCAGTGACGTTTTCGTAACTATTGGATACAAGGATGCATTGATTGTTTAATGTTCTGCACTGTGATATAACTGTCTTTTTTTACCTTTATCTGAGTATGGAGGATCGGGAAACTTTCATATTCAAAGGCGAATTTAACTATGTTCTCGTGATCTATTTTCAAATGAATTTTGAATCATTCGTTGTTTAGTGTACATTACTGTATTTTATTTGCACTATTAGAGTACCTGGTGTGGCAGGGCGAAAACGGGTGGTCTGTATGTGCGGGCGTTCCCCAGGGTGGCAGGGCGAATATAGGTGGTCTGTATGTGCGGTCGTTTAAGGGTAATTCTCGAATTTCCCAATTTCTCTTTACCACAAGGGTTAGAAATTCAAATAAATTGTTAAAGTCTCGAAATTTCAATGTCTAAAAGTCTGGAACCGATCCAGTGTCTCCCCTATACCTTTTGATAATATATTTAGTAAGCCAAGTAGGTATTAAATTTCAATATCTGTAGGCAAGTCATACACAAAAACAACTTTCTCAGTGATATTTGTATCACGTCTAAAAATGTCCTGGGAAAGTAAACGTTTGTTTCTTTTTTTTTATTGTAAAAAAACTTTCCGTCTAGCAATATATATTTTTGAGAAAAATACTTTCACAAAAAAGTTTGTAGGTTGCGTGCAGTTGCTTTCAATATTACTTTTGCTTTGATTTTTATCGCAATTCGTTTGAAGATTGTACGCTGGTGTGACCTCTGGACTAAAACATAAAATTTCCGGAGACCAGCTTCTTTCGGAACTCGTTATTTCGAGGAACAAAATCTTGAGAAAGTTCACTTATTTATTTTTGACAATAGCTCTGAAAAATACTACAGTTGAATCTCTCTCTCTAATTCGATCTTCAAGGGACAAAAAATGTTATTCGAATTATCGTAGAGAAAGATTCGAATTACAGAGGGAGATTTAAACCATATTTCGGCTGAGGGGACCAGTATCTTAGTTCGAATTAGAGAAAGATTCAAATTACAGAGGGAGATTTAAACCTATTTAGGCTGAGGGACCAATATCTTAGTTCGAATTAGAGAAAGATTCAAATTACAGAGGGAGATTTAAACCATATTTAGGCTGAGGGGACCAATATTTGAGTTCGAATTACAGAAAGATTCGAATTAGAGAGAGTTGACTGCACTCCTCAGAGTTATCATGTCAAGCGATTAGGAGTATTAATCAAATACGTCTGGCTCCTATAACCTCACGCACATAACATCTTAAATTTGTTAAGTTAATTAAAGTTAGTTAAGCAAATAAGGGATTTATCATTACTCAATGTGTTTAAGCATGGTTTAAGTGTATACTTTTTTTTATAAGACCATCTAGAATTTTTGAAGCCTTCGGATGCTCTTAACTTTTTGAGTTTGAAGCCTAAAAATGTTCTTAACATGTTCTTATTTTCACCGTTTTTGAGTATTTTTGTCCATTTTCCTAATAAATTGGGAGTTTTAGAGTCCGCGAAGCCTTAAAATGGTCCTAACTCGTTCTTAGTATTTTGGCCATCGAAGCATTATGTTCTTATATAGTTTGTTCTTGTATAAAAAAAGGTGTACGCTATTACCAGCTTAAAGTTGAATCTGAAAAAAGTAATATTTAAAGAATTTGCTTTGCCATATTATGTTGATGAGTAATTAAAGATTTAGCTTCTTTTGATTAGGTCATTATCTACGCGTTAATTAACGACAATTTTAGTAAAAACTGCTCAGGAGGTATCTTTATGAGAGGTCCAAATTAGAATTCCTTATAGCATACTTTGTTATTGTTACTGTACACGCTTATTATTTTAGTCACGGAAGTTAATTAACCAGTTATTGCCCAGTAATTACTATGGAGAGTTTATTAATCTGTTGAATTTAGATAGTGAGTGTGGATTTGAGACTGAGTACCATACTGTACTATGAAAATGGTTTTATCCTTGTTAGTAATATTTTGTTCTATGCAATGTAATGCTTCGAGAATTTACATCTCTTCACTTCTTAGTTATAGCGTCACTCTGATAATCGAACGGGTCCTTATAATTGGAAAACATCGATTAATCAGAAATCGGGAGAAAAGGTTTGTTAGACATCTGGGAGTAAGGAGGCATGACCTATAGAGTGGATACTTGACATGCGCTGAGTAATCATAATATACTCGGAGATAATTGTTCATAACGTTAGGCGAAAATAAAAAATGTAGTGTTTCTGGAATGCGGGGGATGTGAAGGAAAAAAGCTCTCATGCGGCTGGCCGGAAAATTTTTTTTTGCTTTAAAAGATAACTTTCATGTACAAACAGTATGAAGTAAGCCCTAAATACTAATGTACAAAACTACCTTGAAAACGGCCCTGGCCGAAACATGTTGGAAATTTCTAGCATCTAATGGTATTTTTGTCTTGATCCTCCGTCCGATATAATGTACAAAACTTGATTTACAAGCGGGAATATCTAACCAAACGACGTTTGATAGATTGAACGGTCATCTTGATTTTGATATAGCTGAAACCATAGTCTGCGGCCGGGTTAGAAAATTTCCTCTATTTTCACCCGCCCGGTTTCCGGAGACACTACATTTTTTTATTTTTGCCTTACATAAACATTATGAACGTTAGAAGAACGTTCTATGTCAGCTTGGCTGGCATCTTCCAAGTGATTATACTTCATGTAGCCTTAATAAAAACAAACATCCCATTTCATAGCTCGAGGTGTGTATTCTTAATGCGATTAAGGTCTGATGTCATACTCTGTCAATGCGCCATTATTCCTTTTATTTCAGTAACTAGGATGATATTTGCACCGTGGTTGCAATTACAAGTAGTTCATTCTGTAAATTAGAACTTCATGATTTGGGTCTGAGGATGCAAAGTTTTTTGAATAATTTTGTATGACTAATTTAGACTTATATCGTCCATAGCTTTGTAATAATTTCGTCGTACTCGACATTGTTTAAAGTCAATATCAGTTACTGTATCGGTTCATATTTTCGTTTTGTTTTATTGAAAATTGTTGGGCACTACGACTTTGTTGTTTTTTGGGAAATGATGAGGATTGTTTTGACAAATGCACGTATCTTTTATCAGCTCATCTTTATTTTTAAAACAAGTACAGTATAGTCTAAGTGTGTAGGCTGTGTATGATGTTTTTGTTTACCAGTGGATACCCCTTAAAACCTCATACCCCTTAAAACCTACAAACTTGGGTTTTGGGCTCTCCTAACCACCAAACTTAATTCAATATTGTATAATTCACTTTTTTACAATCTCTAATATAAGTTCTTTCATAAAATAACTAATTTTAAGAATTTTAATTATCGTTAAGTGTCGTAAAATTCGAAGTTATTAAAAAAAATTTATTAAAAATCCCTTCAGGTTTTTTGGACCTAGAGATTACACAAATGAATTTAAGGTCATAAAACCTATACTTTTTAGGTACTTATATACTTATGGTAGGTACGAAAAAATTATTTTCTCCTCTATGGTTACACCCAAAGAAATCGTAAGGCCCTCAAAGTTCTATTTTAAAGCTCATTTTTGGTAGTGGCCGATTAAGTCTGAAAATCGACTTTCTCAAAACATCATGGTCATTATTGCATACCAAAATGTCACAAATTTGATGGAGATTTAGAAAAGCATTAGTACTATAAAAATGAAGTAAAAAAAAAGTTTTGACCCTTCAAAGCCGCTTTTTGACAAATAAACAGGCGCAATTGCATTATGGGTGTGAAATCCTGAAAAATACAAATATTGTTTTGGGAATGGATTTCTAGCAAGTATTTGATCAATTGAATCACGGTTCAGTACTTGAATTGCGATTTTACAGTTTCAGTAAGTTGTGAGCAAGGGGTTTTAAGGTGTAATTTTGATTTTAACGTACAGTTTTGATTTAGGTACCAATGATTTAATTGTAGCATTTGTAACCTTGCAGTGAATCACTGTTCAAAATTTGAGACCAAAAGGACCATTTTATAAAAATTTATTCAAGAAAACCATTTTGTAGGTTTTAAGGGGTAAATCGCTAAAATTGCATTTTTTCACCAAGGAATAAAAATTTTCTTATATTAGTAGCTTTTACCCAGGGAAGAAATTCATAGGTAGCCTAGACTCACCAGAAAAAGTTTCAGCCCTTACTGTTTTCTCTATCAGGATATAGGGGGTACCTTTTTTTTTGTAGGTTTTAAGGGGTATCCACTGGTATGTTTGAAAATTATTGTTTTCACCGAATAAAAGGAGCCACAATTCATTGTCCTATCGTGACCCTATCTTCGTAGTGAAGTTAAAAATTTGTTTTGTTTTTCTCACATTTTCATTTTAGTACCCAATGTTTTGTGTTCTTCGTAAAAAGTTCTATTTCATTTTTAAAGCTTTTCTATTTTGTTGCATATGTGGTTATATTTTTGTTGTAAGATATGAGACAATGTGTTTTGCTGAAATGCGAGATAAAAAGGGTAAAATCTAAAATAGATCCCTTTCTTTGTGTTTTTCTTTTTCGTGAAGTTCGTTTGCAGATTTGGAGACTTTAGCGAGTCAGATATCTTTTTTGGATGTCATTTGACTGACGGTGTTGAGAAATATTCCCGGGTTGAAGGAAGATTGGAGATTATTGTGTGGACCCAGACCTTCGAAGATCTCAGAAATTCCTAACCTTAGAGAGATTTTTTTATTTTCATAGTTTTCGGACCCTAAAAGAGTCCCAAAAAGTGGAAAATTTCTACTTTTTATTGTTTTTGTAACCCTTTATAGAGACTTGGGAAGGTCAAAAACCAATCGTTACCGTCTGGCACCCATGTTTGCCTAGATGCTGACATACACCCCTGTCTCACTGGCTCTCGAGAATTTTTTAGTTTTAGCGGGAAATAAGAAGAAGGGGCTGGATACCGATGTGGTTGGTGAATTTCTTGATTTTGGGTTGTTTAACAAAAATGTTCTGTTTCTTATATGAAAAAATTGATTAAATAGTTGATTTTGATATTCATTGACTCCCCACGATATTATTAACCCATCTATAGAAAATTTTATACTGAATATGTGATTGAAAAAAAGTTTCAAATATTGATACCATGGTCCCCATGAACAGTTATATATCCCATCAATTTTTAAGCCACACACATCCTACATTTATAATTCATTTTCTTTTTCAAATTTTACTATTTTCTACATATACAAGTACTATAGCTTGAACAAACAATTTTTATATAAGAAAAATACTTCATATGGCTTTTTTCGGTGAAATTAATTCCACTCTCTATTGTAGTCAATATGTAAGAAGATTTTACCTGGTGATGTGTCACTGAGACCATGTTGTTGAGCTTAGAAGTCAAGCACTTCCTTTCTGTCATAAGCTCGCTGAAAATCTCGAAATCTATAATCTTCTTTTTTTTTCTTCAATTTTTCACAAAAATTGTTCCAAGACTACACATTGACATTTTGTTTGACAGTTAAATCTATAAACAGGAATAACTGAAACTGAGAATAAATGGACAAAATCTGAATCGTTAGCTTTGCTACATGTGGAAATAAAATGTTTGACCTGGTAGAGAAGGTAATTGAAAACATCCATGATTGGAAGTTTAGGTAATAAAGATTTTTGTCTGGCTAGACTCCTTGGCATGCTTCATTGTTTTAACGTCTATTTATCGTTACATTATGAATTTCAGATGAACGTTTTGAAATTTTGTGTAGATCGCTTTTTAACTGAGATTATTTTATGCGAGTTTCCTGAGTGGAAGATTTTAACTTCTTAAATCTAAAACCTCATTCACATTCTCATATGCTCATTATACCTAGCCGGAGAATTTCAAGGAAACTTAGGTCACTTATTATCCATCAAAGCTAGTAACGGTAATGTACTAGCTCTAAATCGTCCTTTTACGATTTTTTGATTCTTTAAGTAATCCGACTGAAAATCCGCGAAAAGACTCTCGGTAAATTGAGTTTTCCCTAAAGACTTGGAAATCTGAAGAATGAATTAGAGATTATTAAATATTTGTACTTCAAATATTTTCTTATAAAAGCTTCATGATTCAGAATCTGCCCTCATCCTCAAAAACCAAGACTGCTCATTTCTCTTAATTTATCTTATTCAATCTATTCATCCTCTATTTGTATTTTTCAAAATTTTTCTTTTTCTTTTTTCAAAATTACTTAATCTTAGATACGTATATACATACAGGACAAATTAGTTATAACAGGATAGCGTGAATAGATAATATAGTTTGAACAAATTTATCTCCATCTTGAATACGTCGACAGTTATCCCTAACCAAGAACTAAATTTTTCATCTTCATTTTCTCTTGTTTTCATTTTGTCTTTTATCAGACTTAATCAATCTTATTTTTGGCTTAATTTTCTGTATTTTTCTTCCTTTTTATTTTTTAGCTGATTAGGGGGATGTTTGTTGGTTTTAAGGGTAAACCAGTTAGATAAATGATAAATTAGTTTATTAGAAAAGTTCTGCATTTAGATTACTCTAGCAAAAAATGCGTGGTAGAAATTCTTCGATAGTTTATTCGTTATACTGGGATAAAATTATCTTTGAAATTAAGTATCTACAAGATTGTGATGCCTTAAGTTTCATACTCAGTTTAGTTTTACGGCAAATTTCAATTGGATTATCGTGAAAGGTTCCATGTTCTTATATCAGGAATTTTTAATATTCCAAATCCTATATTCTAGGCCGGCGAACCTTTAGCAATCCAAACGCATTGGTTATCCTGAATATGTACTTGAGGCAGCGAACTGGATTTCTAGACCGGCGAATCGTATTTTTTTCGTGTCTTGGACACGTGAAATTCACCGTACGCCGGGTCTTAATAAGACCCCTGTACAAGTGAAAAAAACTAACCGGCTTTCGCGACGTGGATTTCTTATAAAGGGTGTTTTTCTATAATTGATGGTCCTATAGATATTCATAAAAAACCTAAATTTGGTTTTTCTAAGAGAGAAAAGGAGACCGCAAATTTATATCCGTTGTTTACGTTTTGATAATAATTTACATTTCTATCTTAGGGATTTGGACTAAATTTTGCCAAATTTAATGATGTCTGGTTGTCTTACAGTTTAGTTGGTAGGGGTTAAAGTTTTTAAAGTTTAAAGGTTTTAGTTTACGATATATTACTTAATAAATTGATTTGGTCGGATTTTGAGTTGGATAAATTTTTGACGCTTAAAACTTTTCGAGTACAGTGTAGTCTCTATAACTCGAACACGCACATGGAATTGAATTTTTTTTCGAGATATGGAAACTGATTTATAAGGCATTGTTAATTGAAGGGTTTTATTCGAATTAGAGAATATAATACTGAAAAGTATTTTATACAAATTTTCAGCTGATGAGCCATTGTCTAATTCTTGCTTCAGATAAATTCAAATTCAAACAATTGTGGTCCCAATTAGAGAAAGTTGGCTAACGTTTTCTGGTAATATCACATAGATTAGCAATCCTCGGGATGAAGTTAATAGTGCAATCGGCTCGCAATGTTACGGTTTCAACTCCAACAACGATTTATAAAATGGTACTTGATGCCTCTTTGCTTGATGCTCAGTAATCCCTTGAAGAGAAGGGTCGAGTGTAGAAAAACAGGTAAAGAGGTGGCACCCTCCTCTACCTTTGGGCAAACGGTTAGAGAGAAAGCCTTCTGCAAGATTTTGGGTCGCCCTTGACTACGGTTGCAAACTTTCGTCATTAGATTATGTCCGTGACAAGTTGAAGGAAAGTTACATTGGATTCAGGCTAATTCAGACTTCTATTATTCGAATCTTTCTATGATTTTATTATCCAGTCAACTTCAAGTGGAAAACCTTGTAAAGTGCTTTCTTTCTATAATTCGAACAAATTAGATTTTCCGTTCAGCTAACTGTAAATATCCGTGACATGATTAGCCAGTAACTGACATGATTAGCCAGTAACTGACATGATTAGCCAGTAACTGACTTAAAAAAGTGTTTGTCAGATACTGATTTTTTTTTCGTTGATGTTAGTATACAACTAATTTAATATCGTATCATATCAATGAGAAAAAATACCTCCATAAAAAGCCTACGTCCGTTTAAATCCTTTATCTCCGTCAGTTTACTTAAAGAAGCCGCCAATATGGAGCGGAGACAAAAGAGTTTCGAGTTAACAGTTTAATTTGCACTTTTAAAGTAATCAAAAAATGATCTCTACTCATCTGGAAGCAATCTTGTTAGATGATGCTGTGTTAATACCCTGGTATGTGAATACTCAATTGCTACTGACTGAAATATTTGACGCTATTTTCATTATATGGGGTGTAAATAGAAGGAAATGATTGTCAACGAGGTTATCGTGTGCGTGATATAAGATAAAAATTTTGGGATGAATTTAGTTTTATCGTAGTCTAACAAGCTAGAAGACTAATTCAGACATAGTAGAAATCATATAACGCCTGTACTACTGTATTACTCGCATTATAAACGACTCCAGTCTAGTTTTATCGCAATTTTTTGTTTCTACTTAAGGTAAAAATGGTTTATACTCAATAAGGTGGAGTCTCCATAACTCGAATGCGCACGGGAAAGACAAAGCTGATCGAATTATATAAATCTCGAGACTGGTTCTTTAAGCATTGTTAACTGAAGGGGACCATAAAACTTGTTCGAGTTAAGGAGCCATTCGAGCTATAGAGGTTCGAGTTATAGAGACTCCACTGTAAACTTTTTTCCTTGAATATCGATAAACTAAGAAAGATTTTTTTTGAAATTTGCTTTCGCTTTTTTTATTTGAAGTAGTCTGTGATGGCTTAGATCATTGTATCAGTACCCCGTGTTTTACTATCAGCCCCTTCTTGAGACAAAACAATTCTGTTTACTGGTTAGAGATTTAACAATTTTACTTACATCAGCAGATTTTATATCTCACGTAAAGGAGATCCCTTAGAAGTGTTCTTCCTTAACTTTATTTACCATCATGTCGACATAAACCCTTGTTGCAGTTTTAACACTCTTATTAGGAAAAGCCATGATCTTAAAATCCACTTTTTGCGTTATTTAGCTATATGATTTTTCGCAAGATATTTTGGCAATTTTTGATATCCGTTGTCCAAAATAAAATCTAACTAAATGCCAGGGTTCCCAGAAAACAAATACCTAAAGTGGAGTAATTTTTACTTGGATTTTTGTGAATCATCCTTTTTTCGTGAGGACTAAATTTCACGAAAAGGGCCAAAATTATCCAAAAAATTGATCCACGTGAAATATAACCAACAAAAAAGTAACTTTGATCTTTATAAGTTATGACCTCTCAACGGGAGTAAAAAAGGCTTATTAACCAATTTTCAAGAGTACAAATGACATTGAGATAGTGATCTCATGGAATAGTAGAAAGGTTATCATGGTGTAATTACCGTATCTAAGCAAGTTTGTCAGTAGTGAAGAGTTTGTTCGTATTTTGAAAATGATTTCTGCTGTAGACGCGAAGAGATGTGTGATGGAGACGGATTAAAGTTTAGTATGGAAATTGTAGTTTGTAGTTTACTGAAGCGTTACAACTTTTTCACATCCTTTGATTAAAAGTTATTAATAGTTTTACATTTCATTAAGCCGCAGTGCTAGGTATTTTCATATTGTCATATTCAAAAAAATTTTCAATCCAACACCGCTTTTTAGGTGACCAATGAGTGTGGTTCCTTTCGAATTTTAAAAACCTTATTAAACATCTTTAGAACTAGTTTGATCTTGTCCAGAACTGAAATTCCAATGCATTGGTTGTGCTTGGGTTTATTGTTTTGTCAAGGATGAACTTGTTACAAGGTTGATAATTTAAGGTGGTAAAATTATAGTACAGTCGCCAATTGAAGTGAGGAAAGTTGAACATAGTTGTGATTTAAGTTGGAGTACTTTTTGAAAAGAAAATTGACAAACTTTGGTATGATTAAGTTACCGCTAATTAAAATTACATTTTGTCATTTGTGTGGTAAGGTTTACATAGAAGGTAATTAAGCCATTGAGATCTGATTTATTTTTCTTCGGCGATTGGTGTATTGGTTACCTTTCTCAGGTATAAACGTGAAAATATATTTGAGAGTGGATTTAACCTGCAATAGAAAAGTGTCTTAAAGATTATGTGATAGATGACAAATTAAATGAGGCTCTAGCAGTTAACATGATGGCGCGATTACAATGCCAATCTGCGTGATCAAAAATTTTGCGAGGTGCGTGGCTAGCTATTCAGGCTAAAATAGTCGTGCATGATGGTTAATTTAGCAACTTTTGTAATTAATAGCGATGAGACTAAAATTAATTTGCGTGTTGGTATGACTAGAAAGGCCACTGGGAACCTGGTAAATGGTACTTCTGGTTAAATAATCACGTTCTTTAAACTAATTCCTATAAAATGCTACATTTATTTAGACCAAAATACTTTCCTATAAAATAATCACAACACCAACAAAACAATTTCACCGACATGAGGCTGGAGCTGATATCCTTGCTACTCTCCAACCTTTTTACACTTTGTAATTCTTACACTTTTATGGACAAAAACAAATCATTTCTTCAATATAAACAATGGAATATGGATCAAACGGGAACACTGAGTTTCAAGTTCAAAACATTAAACACATATGGACTTATCTTATACAGTGATACAAGTGAGACGTCCGAATACACGGAAAGTTATATCGCTATGAAATTAATTTACGGACAGCTAGAAGTCACCATACAAATGGGCGCTGATGATTATCGATCTAATAGAAGAGTTAAACTCGGATCAAATCTAAATGATTTAGAATGGCATACTGTAGAAATACAACGCGACGCTGACCATCGTCAAGTGACACACGTGCGGCTTGATTCGGAAGCGCAAAGTCTTTTTAACGATGGTGAACATGATCGTATGTTTTTAAATTCTGGTCTCTTTTTTGGTGGATTACCGCAGAAAATTGATAACATTGTGGATGGGAGTTGGGAACTAGAGCCAAGGTAATACCTGTTCAGCGTTTAGCTGTTTTTACCTTTTTTTCTGTTTCATCTGACTTGATTTTAAGGAAATTTCAACTTATTATTTCTCAATAAGTCAGCAATTTCAGTCAGTTTTTACTTATTTATTAGCCTATAGAAATCTAAGCTAGTTTGATTCAGTCACTAGGATAAATTTGATGGCAAGTTGTGAGTGAATAACATTATTCCAAGGAAAACTCCGTAAATATAAAAAATCTTTAAAGCGCCGAAAATGCTCTATCGCCATAGGCCGTTTGTTTTAGCATTGTGAATACGGGCTTAGTTAACCAGACTACTCATTTATAGTCAATAAATTAAAATTATTAAAATGAAAATCCATAATAGTAATTGATTCGTAAATTTATAGCAAGCACAGGATGAATTATGCGATATTTTCGTCTCTCTAACGATGCATTTTAGTCTCGAAATCCTAGTTTCAAAAGGGATCAATTTATCCTATACGTCCTCCTTTGATGAACCGCTATCGGATCAGTTTAAAATCATAAGAAGCTCTTGATGAAATCAAGTCCTGACATTACTTGATAACATCTTGTAGGACAGATAAAGCTAAGAGGACTTTAAACTCTTATTCTAATTATTACTATTGTTCTTCAGGTTCTAATTAGTGACATGGAAGTTTAGTAGCTCTGCAAAAATATCAAAATTCAATTTGTCTTTAGTTAAAATACTATATTTGGGTAAATTTTCCATGTGAAAAGGCTATATTATTTTACCATCCGATAAAGTAAAATAATCAAACAGCTTTTCTAGATATTTTTAAGACTGTAAATACACCCTTTTTATACAAGAACAATTTTATAAGAATATCGAGGCCCAAAAAAATTCAAAAATAAGAACAATCTAAGAATACCTGGAATTGAATGGATTTAGGGGTCAAACAAGTAAAAATAAAGGTATTAGATAGAAATTCAAAAATTTGTCATCGAAAGGAGGGGAGGTCGGAAAACATGAAAAGAAATCATAACAGGATAACAAGATAATTATATACAACATCTATTACATCATAACATACAATCATATTACATCATAATATACAAAAGCCTAATATCTGATAATCTTGTAACAAGGAAACGCTATAAAATAAGATTAATTCAAAAGCCTTTGTTTATGTAGACTCCGCCAAGCAATTTTTGATAGCTAATTTTTAATAGCCCAAATAAAATTAAACTGGATTTGTAGGAAAATCTATTCAGGATATTATGTAGGTAATGTAATCTATTTTGAGACTATTACCTACTTTGGATAATAGAATATTCGCAGAATTATGTTCTCAGAAAAAAATGCATCACAAGAATGTTGACTCATTTTTTTCGAATTCTCATTTCGAGATTTCAATTTCAAAATTTCAAAAACTTTAAAATAGATCATGATCATTCAATTTTGTTGATAAATATAATCTTAAATGGTATAAGGTAAAAGGCTGCTAATATTTCTTTAGATGAAACATAAATTTTAACTTGTCACCCTTTTTTCTCTATTTTTAGCAAACTTTAAGAATGCCGCATTTCAAAATTTTAACAAACTTTTAAATTCATTTTCGTTGGTTTATTTTTTTTCTCGTTATTTTATTCAACAATTTTCATTTCATTATTAAATTAACAACCTACTAAAACTCGACTAATTATTAACCCCTTGGTCATCAAGAATCATATGACTATCCTTGGACCAATCAGAAGCCAAGAAAACCACTTAAAGAACCAATGAAAACCAGGTATTAACAAACACGACTAACATTATTGCAAGATTTCTATATGCTCATTTTGCTTTTTCTATTCAAATAAAGCAGGCTAGTGGGTTGCATTGAAGAAGTGAAATACAAATCAGGGGCTAATGAGACTTTCACAGAAGGTGAACTTTTAGCCTCTGATGAAGTGAAACCAGGCTGTATGAATGCTTGTCAGGAAAATGTTTGTCCGAATGGAGGGAAATGTATCAATTATTTCACGGAATACCGATGTGATTGTATTGGAACTGGATTTACAGGACCTTCTTGTCAAAAAGGTACCTCCTTGTCATACATATATTCATATGCTACTGTTATGCAACTTTTCTGTAGGAGGGGATGCAACTAGGATTTAACCAGGATTTGAGAATATCGGGTATGTGTGGACTCAAAAAAATTCCTGAGCTCAAAGAGTATTTTTTTTACTTTTCATGGTTTTCGTACCTTTAGATACAAAAAGGGAAAATATCGTACCTTAGAGAAATAATTTTAACTTTTTTGTTGTTTTTATAGCCCTTAGTATAGAGAGACTTTAAGAAGGTAAAAAACCCATACCGTCCGCACATACTAAGCACCTATTTTTTCCTAAGTACCTTATCGGGGAAAACTTCGTCGGGGAAAAGTCACGAAATTTTGGACAAGTGACGAATATTTTCCCCGACGAAAATTTTCCCCGGCCTTAATGCGTTTACCAACTACCAGCAAGTGACGAATTTTTCCCTGACGAAAATTTTCCCCGACAAAGTTTTCCCCGCTAAGGTACCCTCTCTCCCCTGAGAGCAAGCTTTTCTAAAACACGTTCGTTCGTTCGTTCACTCATTCTATATTCAATACTTCAATTCTATTCTCATGGTATAAAAAATGTTCTTTCCAATTCGTACAGAGGCTGACATCATCTCATTCGACGGTAACACTAGGCTGGAAATTAATGTTCCACCTAGCCTACGATCGACAACGAACAATCAGATCGCGTTGCGTTTCAAGACACGAGAATCAAATGGTCTTATCATGGCAGCGTGGTCGAAGAATGATCACCTTATGATTGAATTGAAAAACACCATCATTCAATTGAGTATTGATCTAGGAGGAGGTTGGTCTTTTTTTGTCAAGCCATATATTTTGCAGATAGATACAGATTTTACGTAGATAACCCAGTAAGCTAGGACTTTTAGACTTCTATAGTTCTGTTGGAACTATAGTCTATACTCATTATCAACATCCTCCGATCTAGGTCTAGGTCCCTATGTCGGGAAACAAACAAACCCCCCTCCACAAATCGCGATCAGCCATTGTAATACCCATTTCATCGAAAATCGCTGTTTCCCATTTCTCCAAGGGATGTTAGTTTTCTCGAGTTTCTTGGGACAGGACACCAAAGTAAAATATCGGAAAAAATTTCATTTTTGCATGCATAATACAATTATAGTTTCCATGGAATTTCATCCTCAGTTGTTTTTGCTATTAAAACACCCAAAGTTACATTACTTGATCGAAACTTCGATTCTGTGCCTCAAAATTCTGTGCCTCAAAATTGTTACAAACTGACATTGTTATTTACTTTGCAGGTTATCACGTGTTCCGAGTAAACGATCAATCATTCAGCGATGGGTTGTGGCATTTGATTGAGATCACACGAAAAGGACGAGATGTCTATTTAGTCGTTGATAGAAAGTAAGTGTTTGATGCTGGAGCATAACAAGTGTTCTCCGCTTACGTAAAAATCTTTCATTCCTTGCAGAATTCAAATTCCAAACAGCCATAACGGAGGCGAAACCACTTTTGGACTGCGTGATTTTTCGATTCAATTTGTAAGTTTCTACATCTTTACATCTTAAACATTTGATCGTTTCTGATAGCAAAAGCACATATCATCATATACACCTTTTCGACTGTAGTCGCGCGGTCAGGCGTGTGCCACTTTTTTTTATCTAATTACCCCCTAAACTCGATTCAATCCTTTTTTTGCACCTTTTTCTATTGTCTGTGGGCGCGAAAAAAAGACAGGGACGGTTTTAGGGTGGTAAAATGGACAAAAAAATGCCCGCACGGCAATTGTTGGCTACGGTCGAAAAGGTGTATTGCATCGGCCAGACTACTTGTAACGTGGTGGGTATTTTATTATATTGTTGTTTTATACGGGTAACACTGCACTGCAATACAATTCCTAGTTTTCAAATTCCGACTCTTGATTTCTTTTACTGCAGATATTTCATGGACCGTTCGACGAGTGGTCAATTCAGTAAATTCGATCTACGAGAGAAATTATACATTGGTGGCCACCCAGATGTCAAAGGTTTGGGTGATATCAACAGTAATAGTGGAACTAACTTCAAAGGATGTATACAACAAGTCTATTTCAATGAAGTAAGTTAGGTCACTGTTAATATGAATGCAGGAAGGCGTCCCGGCTCGTCTTCCAAATCGCAAATGTTCTGCCCAGTTAAAAGATTGGCTTTGTTGCCTCACTGTTTTCCAAAAGTCATAGTTTCAAAAAAATTAGCGTCTCTATCAACTAACGATTGTAAACCGCAGATTTATAAAGCCCAAAGGGCTAGATGTCTTAAGCCATCGCAGGCAAAAAAAGATTTAACATCGGAAAAAATATTTTTGCTATCATTTTCGAAAACCCGCGAAGCTTCTGGTTCGAGCGCTGAAATTCTATTGTAATGTCACGTGACCTAGGTAGGATTTCCTACCTAACCACGGCACACTTTTCGGCCGAAGTACAACATCTAGCCCTTCGGGCTTTATAAATCTATGTTGTAAACTCCACCCATATATAATTCCATGTTTACAATCCCTTTAACGAACGATACATACAGTACCCAGCTGGCACACAACGTCGTTTCAACGTCCATCTAATGCTTCCAACGTCCATATAACGTTAGATGGACGTTGAAACAACGTTGTCTACATTTACAACTTCCGGATTAGATGAATCTTTAACCTTTTATCTTTATCTTTCATAGCTGAACATCATTTACAAAGTATTACACACAACAAATCAAGCTTATTATTTGAACGGTACAAAAATCACTAATTGTAGTGTGACCAAGGCCAAGAAGATTGTGGTGAGAGGAAATAAAGGTAAGTGAAACCAGGGAGTTTGAGATTCATTTTTATCGATTATTTAATGTAGGATGGCTTGTAAACGTTTTCATTCCCGGAGAAACATTCCTGGCGCATTTCCGGGATCTTTCCGCTGTTTTTTTTTCACACCAGCAAAAATAGTATTTTTTCGTGCGACAGCGTATGGAAAAAACTTCAAATTCGCCTAACAAATTTAAGTAATTTTTCACCTACCCAGAGTCTCAGTCTCTTTCCGTTGTAAATTGGTTTTAAAAAATGTTTTTGAATGTAAAAAAGAATTTGCAAGTGTTCAATAGCGAGGTTAAGCACGGCTTTATTTTGACCGTAAAGTGCGATACCGTAGGCCTGTACATAACTTGCCAAAGCAAACCATGCAAGTGAAATCTTATGTACAGGCTCTACGATATCGCATTGAGCGGTCTAAATAAACACTTGCCTAACCTCGCTAATTAGTTTTTAAGACACGTGAGATTTGCTTATAAAACACGTGTATCTAGCCGTAATTCTTGGTGGAGAATTTCTCTAATGATAGAAAATCTTAATTATAGTTATTAAAGGGGCAATTTACGCTTTGAAATAATGCACTTGATTCGAATCTAATGTAATGAAATTTATAATTGATGAAACCATCATCTTATTTTATTGGCCCTCCTAAATGAAAAAACCCTTAAAACTTGAGAAGTTGGTAAAAAGTTATCAGAAATGTCAAATGATGTCAAAAGTCATTGCCTGTGAGAAAATTAACACAACGGCTTTGACGAAAATCCTTCGTGGTAAACTCCTGACTCCTGTTATATAGGCTTAAATAGGTGCTGAGTATATGCAGCCAGTCAGGGCCTATACTTTAACCTTCCCCGACTCACTCTAAACAATAAACCCCTCCCCTAAGGTTCTGGATCCCCCCTTTTTGGTTCTCATCTAGGGCACGAATGCCATGTATTTAAAGCCAGCCCTGGTACATCTCAGGTATATCGGGGCACTCTACAAATAGTTTGTTCAGTTATTCAGCAATTTTTTTATATTTCCAGACAATAAAATCAGCGAGAGTGCCAAACCAAGTGAAGAAAAATCTCCAACTGCTTCTTCAAATTCCAAGGTAATTAAATTTTTTTCTTATCCTAAAGTATCCTAGAAACCTAAGCTAGTTTGATTCAGTCGCTATGATAAATCTGATGGTAAGTTGTGACTGAATAACAGTATTCCAAGGCAAACTTAAAATCCGTAAATATAAAAAATCTTTAAAACGCCGAAAATGCTATATTGCCATTAGCTATCCTAACAGCGTTTCTTCCATAAATTGATATCATTTCATTAAGTGCTCCTGGTATCATATGAGATCACTCAATTTTTACAGTCTTATACCGCCCAGTATTTTTAACACCGCCAGGTTAATAACATTGTTTTTATGATACATACAGGGGCCTCGGCTCCACTTTAAAAGTGATAGGACCATGATATACCGACGAAGAAGGCGCCATGGTTGGCGCCGACGGGGGGAGCAAAATTTGGCTTGATTAGTAAATTTTTTTTTTTACTTTGAAAAAATGTGGTCGGACCAAGGCCCGACTGGCCCACTGATGCTACGGCGCCTGACATAATTTAAAAAAGAGCCGAATATTTAGTTTTCCAAAATAAGAAGGAATATGAATTTGTAACTGACAGTTAATGGTTTACTTTCTAATTTGTTTTTCAGGTATCTAAAAAGCACGTCGATGACGAAAGCAAAACGTTAAGTAAAAATTCAGTCACGTGGATAGTTGTTGGGTTAGTGTGCGGAACGCTTGTCTTAATCGTAACCGTTATCGTGATAGTACACAATGTCAAGCACCGATATAGCGGAGTGTTTTTATCCTCCCACGTTAAAGAACAATATCAAAAACAATTGACGCCCGATGGCGCAGGAACTTTATTGTTTCAACCAAGAAATGGAGGGCGGATTGTTATAGAACCACATCTGGTGTAAACGAGGCGGAGAAGTAGCACCCTTACGCCCTTTATGCATGGGTAGGCGGATTCAAAGATGAATTGTTGGAAGTAGTTGGCGATACTAAAGAATCCTGAGGTTGACCAAAATTTGACAATCTTTTAAAATCATTGTGATTAACACTTTTAGCCTACTTTGCTTAAATCCACACACTTGTGAACAGTAAAGCATTCAACATTATCACGACTCAGGTTTTGGACGTAGAAACTCTCAAGGGGTTTTAACAACACAAATTATTATACGGAAGCGGGATAACATATTGCCTATTGAAGATAATCTAATTCGAATTTTTCTGAAATTCGAACATTCTGGAATGTGCTTTGAAATACTTCATGAAATCATTCTCTAATTCGGATCAGATTCTCTGTTCTTGAAAATCGAATTCGAGACAGGCAGCTATCAGTTTGCTTAGGGCGAAATTGATATGAAAACACAGCGTAAACACGGTACAATGATGTCTAACATCAATGACAAAGGATATGTCACAAGTAACTTGAAATATAAAAAACTCGAATATTTGAAGGTTTGGTTTTTATAAGATTTTGATCAGTGAAACATTGAATATGAAGTTGAAGTGGAGAAGAGACACAAGCACCGACCAATCATTATATTGGAATTTGGAAAACAATTAATTGTGCAAAAATTTCATTTTTAAAGTTGAGTTACATTTATTTTCAATATTCCCAATTCAGATTTTAGTTATAAGCGTACCCACTCGAATACAACTTTTCGACCGTTACCGCCAATTACCGCGCGGACAATTTTTGTCCGTTTTACCCAATGAAGTATAAGCCCGAAGGGCTAGAATCGAATCTCTAACCTTTCTCAGGCAAGAAAAAGTGAAGACTTAAAATATGCGTCGTATTTTTGACGACAGAGTTGATCTAGCAATTTTTTTGTTTTGATGTGATATTTTTTTTCGAAATTTAGCATTAAATTTTAGTTCCAATCTGCCATTTGTGTAAAAATTAGGCGGACCGTGTTAGGCCACGCAACTTTGGTAGAATTTGTTGGCTTCAAATCCTACCAAGGAGATTCAATTCTAGCCCTTCGGGCTTAAACTTCATTGGTTTTACCACCCTAAAACCGTCCCAGTCTTTTTTTCGCACATAAGACAACAGAGAAAAGCGTAAAAAAAGGATTGAATCGCGACTACGGTAGAAAATGTGTATAGAATTTTGACTCCAACTCTTCAATAATTTTGAAAGAATCGATTTCGAAATATGAAGTAATACCGGTTTGATGAACTGACACTTAATTAATTTTAATTAAAGAATAGAAGTTTTTAAAATGAAAAGATTAATGTATTATATATCTTAGTATTTAAGCTGGACATTTTTATATACAAAAATTGCTATACATATTATACTCTAACCAAAAATTATCACTTAAATTTAATATCTATCAAAATTATTTCATTTTATTGACCCATGCCATGGTTGGCCCTTTTACTTTTGAACTCTAAGGTTTCGCAGGCCAGGTGGAACAACCGTAAAAGTGGAGGACTCAAAGCGAGATAAAATTCGCCAGGAACTTAACTGGAGATAAAAAGTTTATTTTGCTCAGAAGTGGGGAGGCTGAAGTCTCCCCAGCTTCCCGCTTCTACTGGGGCTGTTTCGAGTAGTAAAGTCAATTATAATTCAGATATTGTATTGTATTTTTCGTTTTGAAAATTCATCGGTTCCCTCAAAAAAAAGTTTCATCATATTCAGAACTTTACAGACCAGTCTGTAAAATACACAATGAACCCCTCGAACAAATAGACTTTATCGGCCATCGAAGAAGTGTCCGTTAATAAGTGAGCAATCTATTCGACTCAATTATCTTTCCAACGTTTTTGTAAAGATTTCCACATCTCTTTTGTAACTTGTACTTTCGATTTCCCATCGAACACTGAATCAACCAATTGGATTACTCCATTTCTGGTCACGTGATTTAATTGAACCAATGAGGACTTGAATTCCTCAATGAAATACGGTGTCAAGTATCCCTCTAGTTTTTCTCGTTTCCTCAATGTCAAAATCCGTGTTTCCCGATCGGAACTGGACCCTAAAATCGGGAAATTACCCGATTTTATTGGAATAGCTGGCTGATTGTCGTCTTCTAATATAATCAAAGGTTGAGTGACATAATGTTGATTCCGGATTAGAATTTCCAACTTTTGAATAGCATCGGTTTCATTGACCGGGTTCTGTTGGTAGAAAAAGGCTTTCACAGCTTGATTTGTCGGTAAGAACAATGTATAGGCTTTATCTTCATTTTCCAAAACTTGTCTAAACTCTTCACTGAATTTGTCATACATCTTTGATATCAGTCTCAAACTTCGAATATCATTGATGACGTCATAGGTTGTTATTTCAGGGGGTATGAGAACTTTGTTGATGAGGTGACAAATGCCGTTTAAAGCCATTTGATTGTTATTAATTATCCGTGATTTTTGAATGCTTCCCTAGTAAAATGAGAACATTCTAATTAATCATGAGAATGCAATTCATGATATTCATGACGTAATGTTTTCTACGGAAATACCCCGGTTTTAGCCAGTGGTGGTAAATTTAAACTAGACAAAAGTTGTATAAAATTTGCCACTACTGGTAAAAACCGGGGTCTTTCCGGAAAAAATATTACGTCATGAATATCATGAATCGAATATAAAATAGACGACAAACCCCCGGCATATCGATGATTTCTTCAAAGACAACAGTCGAGGAATGTTATCCCCTACATAAGTTCCAGCCCGTGTGTAGATTTTATACAGACGCTTGATTGGAAGTAATATTTACCGCAAGAAGATTTGAAAATGTAATACAAAAGCAAAGAAAGATGCTAGATTTAATCCATCATTCAGAGAAAGCAGTGCAATACGTTTAAGGCTTCGCCTTTTTTGCTTAGGAGAGGTTAAAAATTCCTGACTTGTAACTGAATATTTGTTGCTTACCATAGCTCTACTTGCAAAAAGGCGATAGTTAATCGTTCCGTTTTTTGCCACAGTTCTGTAAAATAACCTTTTGGTCATTGTCTCAGTAGAATATCGTCCTCTGACCAAATGATATTCAACAAGTAATTTCAGGTATCCGGGATCTTCTTTTAGTCTCGTTTTGGTAGCGTTGTCAAGGTCATCAAACGCTTTGTTGTTAGGGGCGAAAACAGTATAAACTTCTACCAGACTGTTCAATAATGGTAGATATCCGGCCGTTTGAACATATTGAATAAATTTGGTTGCTTTGAGATCTTTAAGTATGTCCATTAGTTTAGAATCTATGAAAATAAGAAAGCAAATTTAAAGAACGGGTGGCATATGATAGCCGTAAAAGTAAACCACACCACTGATTACTGGTATGTATTCTCTCTAAAAGTAATCAAATTTCGCCACATCCCTTTAGAGTCAGGGGTGAAAAAAGATCTGCGTAGGAGAGCAGATTTTTACGAAAAAGCACTTACCTATTCGTGGCATAAAACATAATTACTGTGTCGTTAAATCTTCTTCCATGCCTAAGCAAATGTTCCTTCACCCCTGTCTACGCTACTAGTGTGGATACCCTGAGTGCCATTTTTCAGTTAGACAGAGGTGAAGAACAATCTGCGTAGGAGAGCAGATATTTATGACAAAGCTTTATCTATTCGTGGTATAAAAAGATAATCACTGTGTCGCTTAAATCTTCTCGCCTTCACCTCTGTCTACGCTACAGCGAAGCGTGACATGCGCAGAACGGTAAATGGTAAATGCAGATTACCACAAAAATTACAAAGTTCGTGAGCCAAGTTAAAAGTTTAAATTGGTTACAAAGTCTGTCTTCCAGCTCCTTTAGGGCTGAAATTCCTCAAACTTAAAATTGAATCAAATACAGGATGCAGATGGGAAATAAAACGCAGAATGCATGTTTTTATGAGATTACCATAAAAGTTATAAAGTTGAGCCAAGTTAAAAGTTTAAATATGTTACAAAGCCTACTCCCAAAATCAAATCAAATACAAGTGGGAAACTTGATTGTGCTCGATATGTTTTATTTGTGCTATTTGCAATTATTCTTACCGATATTAGGTAGTAAAACCTCACTAACAGCATACACCCATCCTTCTCTAACTTGCTTCACAGACATAACACCCGCGCTCTCAACAAACGAATAATCTTTTGATTTTTTATCTCGGTAAAGTTCCAACGTTTGACCATTATCATTATAAACACGTGACCAACCGCTTTTATGGTAAAGTCGTCCACGACACATTGGGTGACGAATAATATGGTCGCGAAGGAAGGTCTGAAAGGAAAAAATCATTTTAAATACATAACGCACTACGGTATTAAGTAAATAAGTCTGGGATCGCAATCAGAGGTAGACAAAGGCTCCTTTTTCTATAGCTATCTTTCGAAAGGTAAATGTCCTTAGTCGCTCCACTTACCCTTGATTATTCTCTCCATTGTTGAACATTAAGAGAGGCATTAATTACCAGTTTGAAATCTTTGGTATGACCCGTCTGCTTGCACACCGTATTCGAATGCTCTACCTATGGTTCTTAACCCCTTAAGGCTGTATCTCAGGATGAGCCAGCCCATGGTTCACTTAAAGCTTTTTTATAGACTAGATGGCGTGACTAAGTGGCTCGGTAGTATATGGTGATATGTTTTTGCTTAGGCGGACTGTAAAATATCCCGCCAGATTTTCGTTGTTTTGCCAGGTAATAAAAGAATGAAGAATGTTTTCATTTGAAAATAAGTCAAATGCTCCTAGTCTACTTCACTGGACTCAGCGTCATCAAAAGTAAATATAACACAAAGTTCAGCCAAAAGTGATGAAGTGATGGTCAAATCTCCATTTTCGAAATTGTTAAGACAGCTATTCACGATCGATAAGAAAGCAAACTATTTTGATTATTGATTCAACTATAATCACCTTTTCGAGTTTTTATCACGTAACAACCTTGTATCAATCAAATACTGATTAGATAAAAAGTTTTGATCAAAAGTTTACAACTTTCTCGAATATATTAGAGTCGATATTTTTGCTATACTACTTTTTAAATATTTCCTATCTATATAGGAAATATTTGTTAAAACGGTAATTTTTCTCCTTCTTCTCCTTCAAGTCTAACGCCGGTTTTGGTCAATTTCGTGAGTTTGTACATGAGTCTCTTTTTAAATCAAGCTCCGGCGGTAAAAACAGTAGGATGTTCTTTTTTCGAGGCGGAAGACGTCATGTTTTCAAGAAACGTCTGTGATAAATATCTGTAAATATCTGCCGTTTCAGATGCGTATTGTTGATCGGACCATACTGCTTTGTTTCTAACTGCCAAAACAAAGATGGCAGGAAATAGACTACAACAACTTTTGCTCTTTCGCTACTTTTCTTTGCTTGGTTTTTATGCTTTAATGAGTTGAATTGGATCATGATTTTTGTACGATTGTCACAAGGAATGGTCGATAGTGAACTTTTCTTGGTATTCCTTTCTGGATTTGATGTTTCGTTTACATTCTGTTGGTTTGGAATGAGCTGGAATGAGAGATACAATCTCTTGCAGTCTTGGTCTTGGAAAAACAGGACATTTTATCAACTTTCACAACAAACTAACTTCAATTTTGATTGTATATTTACATAAATCATACGAAGGCAAGTGACTGTGAATAAATCTGACCATGTTATACCTGAAAAATTACATACTTGTAATGTGAAAAAAGTTTGCACCCAACGAATGCAATGCCGACAATGCAACAATGCAATGGGAATGGTTGATGAACTGATTTTAGCTAAAAATTTAAACATGGAGCAAAATTGACTGGTTAATGATTGAATTTCCCTTGGTGTTTTTATCTACAACAATGAATTAACTGCTGGTTAGTGACAGTATAGTGAAAACTCGTTGCGGTTATAAATTTCAAATTTTAAAGCTGATAACCGGATCCGGAACCGCGTGCATTTAAAACATGGAAAACTTTAGTTGTGAATTTAGACAGTCAGGCACATCCTGGCAAATGAACGGGGTGAGCATTTGCATGGGGTATTCGTCACCCAGTGTAAATGAGATAGGACGTCTCAGGCTAAAAGCGTGAAAATGAATAAAAATGAACTTCAAACTGAAAAAGGGAAAAAAGGAAGAAAACTGGGAACTTTATTTTTTCATTAAAAGTTTCTTCAATCTTCGAAGACAAAATTGACCCATGGAAAAAAAAATTCATCTATGCAGTTCCTTGAAATGAAGCAAAATATTTCCAACCCGGTTCAATTAAACTGGGTATTCGGCGCTATTACGTTACTTTCGTTTTCGACCCCGTTCATTTGCCAATGGTCGCAAGTGAAAAATACCCCGTTCATTTGCCAGGATGTGCCTGACTGTTAGAGATCTTTTGCCACGTGCGTTTTAAACGTGGAAACTTTTGTCATGAACTTGGAGATTTTCTTACCGTCAACTGCTCCCCAACTTGGGACTATCTGACTAAAACATGGGACGGCAATTTGGCCACCATTTCACCGAACCTCCAAAGTCAAAAGTCATTTAATTTGAGTTAATGAACGGCGTATTAAAAGAAAACACAATTTCTCTTTCACACTGCACTGCGTAGGCTTTTATATCAAAATATGAAAAAAATTCGTAGTGGAATACACACGAGTGTCTAGATCGAAGATGAAAAAATTAGTGACAAAATGATGGAGCGTTTGACGTCACTCGCACGGCAAGTTACACACTTGTTATTTGTTAATCCCATCGGGCGATAGGCGGTTAGGCGGCGGGCGTTCTCTAATTCTCCAATCAAGTTATTGTGAAATGTTATGAAAGAAAGTATGATTGATAAACTTGGTTAAGTTATCAAAACAAATTTGTTGTCAAAGAGATTTAACAAGTGAGTGAAAATACAGGCCAGATATCAAACAGTCCCATGTTTCGACCAATCGTCCCAAGTTAAAGCAGTTGACGGTATGTACATTTAAAACGTGGAAACTTTTGTGATAAATTTGGAGATTTTCTTACTCGTGCATTCAAAACGTGGAAAACTTTTGTTGTGAACACGACATTTTCTTCCACATGCATTTAAAAAATGAAGAAAACTCAAGTGATTTCCTGGCATGACAATTTATTTTATTTTTTGAGATTTTTTTGGAAATTATGATTGTTTCCAAGTATGTGACATTTTTTGCTTTTGCTGTGACTATTTTTTGTAGCATGCTTTTGGAAATCATAAAATGGCTTCTGTTAGGGGAATTTTTTTCCTATCGATATTCTTTCAGATTATGAAATGTTTCCCAGTATATATATATAAAAATGAGATTTTTTTTTTTTTGCATTCTGTCGGAATTTATGAAATTGTTTCCCTGTTTTGAAAGATTTTTACTTTTTGGCACGTACATTATTTCAAAAAACTCCAAAAGTTAATTTTTACATTTTTTACAATATTTTATATATGAAAGTATAATACAAAATATTTCAGCTCATTTTAAAAATATATAAAATTTTCTTTGGTTTTCTTACTGTGAAATATTCTCCTTTTTGTCATTCTTTCATTTTAAATGTTTGCCCTTTTTGGCTAAATAATATTTCTGGAAATCAGCGCTTAAAATAATAATTATATAATCAGGTCTTTTGATGTGTTCAACAACACTCTACTTGGCGGTGCGACGCCGGGTGACCGCTAGTATAATACTAAAATCCATTTAAAGTCCGCCTAACGAAAATTAAAGTTCCAGCCAATTTGATTACTGCATTGTTGTTCTCAGTCGGGTTCAGCTTGGATATATTTCGTGATCCGTAGCTTTGAACCTACAGTTATCTTATGAATAATCCTGTAAATACTGGCAATTACATAAATGGAATTTTGAAATTTTTAGGGACGATGTTATCTGAGATTTAAAGCACTTTGAAATCTTTTGAGGACATCGATTATTATTTTAACATTTGTAAAGGAAATATTTATCCGCATCTTTGCGGCTCTTGTTTTATATATAAATTTGATTCTCTGCAGCAAACACCCGCAAAGTACTTACTCTTGTGTTGAGACCATTTTTGAAAATTTTATCTTTATAAGTCGTTGGTATGTTAGCAAAAGCATCATCGTATGGAGCAAAGATTGTTCCTCCAAAAGGGAACTGGAAATAGACTTGGTATCTGTCCAAAATATCCAGGAAAATTGAATGTCCACGTGTTGATTCGAGGTATTGAAACAAATCACTTGTGGGCGGAGTAAGGGCATGATTGATGATATGCACTATACTGTTGCCTGAAGGAGAAAAACGGTATAGTATAGTGCTAGGCTGTTATTAACAGAGATTAAATCCGATTTTTTCCCACCTTGATTAACTTGTATAAGCTCGCCTAAGTCATAGAGAGGAAGTCTAGCTTGGAAGTTCAGATATATATATATAGCAGAGATAAACGTAGAAATAGAAATAAAGGAAAACATGAGCATTTTGCTCTATCTAAGTGATAAATTCTAAGGAGAGTTGAGAGGCGTTCACACCTCTAACCACGGGCTCACAGTTCGAATTCCTTTCAACAATTTCTGTTCAGTCCTCAGATAGCCGGGTGGCTGTGAAACCCGTGAAAAAAATCGAATAGCTATAAAGGTCTTCCATTACTGGGCTATCGAGATAAAATATTGACTCTATCTATCTAATCAAATTATACCTAATTTCAAGTTGTGCTGTAAAACCTCTGATCCTTGAATCCAAAATCGAATTTTCTTTGTGTACCGATCATATAACCTGTTTCCATACGCTTTATCTCCGTCAAATGATACGATCGCGCGACCATCGCGGACTGAACGCGCGGTGTGAATTCCAGGATAAATATGGTATTGCATGAATCGACGCTTTTTGAAATATGTTTGATTGGTGAGATATGTTTCGCTCATGTTAAAACCTTTAAAAGCAAAAAAAGACAGGTTCGAAGAGTAACATTACAGTAAATAGAGTAAAGAAATTCCTTGTATTAATGGTACACTGTCTTGTCGGAATAGAAAAAGTCTGTTTTACGCTGTTTCTTCACCCCAACGAGTTACCTTCTAAGGCCTATAACTTTTCACAATAATTCTAAATAAAAAATAATTGCATTTCTAACAATAGGAGGTGCATCTGCTGCTGCAACAAGTATAAAGCGACCGGTGTTTAGATCAAGTTTCAAATTCACTGAGAAAAGAAAATCGTCGAATACCTTTGTCCGTTGGTATAAAAAATGTGTAATTAGCTTTTGAATACAATAATCTGAAGAAATGTATATCCATTGCCATCTTTGAAAAATGTTCGATACCGTAACTTTTGATGCTTTCTTGCAATTTCAATTCTTCTAAACATTGACGCCATGTTTTCGTTTCTGGTAACGAAATTGACGAGCTGGCCTGTGATTGGCCAATCAGAACGAAGACAAGCAAAACAATATACTTCATTCCAAATTTTTCGAAAAACAAATTCTAATTAACTATACCGAATTCTTTTGAGTTATCTATGATGCTATATTTTATCAGAGTAATCAAATTAAATTTAACAAAATTACTGTATGTTCATTGACAACCCTTCTAAGACTACATAAATTTGTAAAGCAGTCATTTAGATCATAGTAAGTAAATGTTAGAGGATTTTGCACAGTTTGATAGATATATTTTCCTCTAATACGATGATTTGTTTGGATCATGTCTAACAAGATTTGGATAAGGATTTTAAAATGAAACAACAACAATATTCAACTTTAAAAGGAAATTTTTCTCATACATCATCTTGACTAAAAGTTATGGTTCAATACACAAAGTTTAATACAAAAATTAGTTTAGTTCATTTAAAAATAAATTTTGAGATTACTAATTTTCTAATTGGTACGGAGAATCTTACAGGCACATATAAAAAATGCTTAGATCTAGAATGTTTAATCTAGAGTAAATTCGGATTTATTGATCAGCAAACAAAACTTGACATAGTTAGATAAAGACACCTCGATTACTTAATCTTACATACATAAACATTATAGGGATATCTCAGATGGTTTCAGATCTTCTGCCTTCCACAGTCCTGAGCAAAACTTTATAAAATGTTTTTGCCAAACTCTTTTACAAAATCAAAACATTCAAGTTACAATTTTTTTTAATTTTAGCAAGAAAACAGTAGAATTGTAACACATCCCCTTTTCACCTTCTCCAGGACCGGTAGGATTTATTAGCCAGTGGGGGTAAAAAAAACGGACTTAAACTCGACGGAGGATCCGACATTCTCATGTTATTGTTGGGGATTTAAATTCCATCGTTTTCGAGCCAAAAAATTCACTGGGGATGGAAAAAATAGCATAATATTTTGCAGAGGCGATTGGTTTATTTGACTTTTTTTCAGTGGGGACAAAAGTTAAAGGATAATTTTCCACTTGGGATGATAATTTAGCCAATTTTCCAGTGGGAAGGGGTCCCAATGAGTTTGTGAGAAGGAGGTTTTCTAATGTAACAACAGTTTCAAATAGTCATTTCTCGACAATACATCTGAAACTATCTGCCATCTGGTTATCCCTTATTAACGCAAAAAATTAAATTATACACCATCTATCAGATGGTAGGCTGCAAGAAAGTGTTTTTTATCCAACAACAGGTTTTTCTGGCATTCCACTTTGAGGTTTGAAGAAAAACTTTTTGACGATGGCAACACAAAGAACCAAAGCAACAACACCACAAACGACAATGATTGCCATCTTTTCAGTGTGATCGAGACCTGCTTCATCGCCAGATACTTTGGCAAGGCCTTTGTGTAGAATAAATAAAACAATAACATCAGAGTTGACTAAAGTTATAGTCCGGGAGCTGGGGAACAGTCACGAAATATGCATCAGTAAAAGGCACGATAAGTACATAGTACGTATTTAAATTATGACAGATTTAATAATGACATTGGGCCTTTTCATAAATCATTATGAGTGCAACAACTGCCTTGAAAACATTATTTAGCGGAAAAATCTCAGAAAAGTCAGTGGAAACTTAATACAGGAAATGAAGTATCACTCAAATCGACAATTTACAACATGTAAGAAGAGAAATAATGAGAGAGAGAGCGACATACCTATACCTGGTCTTTCAACAAGGAAAATGGGATCACTCTTCAGCGAAGTTTCGCTCAAAACATCTTTCTCCTCTTCATCTTCATCATTTCTTCGTTTTCGTCTGACGGTAGTTTGTCCACATCTCTTACATTCATCTGTCAGTTGATCAAAAGGATTATTTCGACAAACCAAAACTCGACAGGTGATTACAATACCGTCAGAATTTCCAAAATATCTGAAAGCTTCCATTTCCCACGAGAACATGTGTGTTTGTTGATTGGACGATGTGATCGCGAGTGTTTCATCATCACCTACACATCTAAAAAAATGATAAGAATATTTGGCCAATACACCTCTTCGACCGTAGTCGCGCGGTCAGACACTTGCCACTTTATTATTTGATTTACGACCCTAAACTCGATCTAATCCTTTTTTTTACACTTCCCAGCTGGCATACAACGTTGTTTTAACGTTAATCTAACGTTAAATGGACGTTGTGAACGTTAGATTAACGTTTAAACAACGTTGTGTGCCAGCTGGTTTTTTTCTATTGTCTTATAGGTGCGAAAAAAAGACTGGAACGGTTTTAGGGTGGTAAAACGGACAAAACAATGCTCACGTGGCAATTGGCGGCTACGTTAGAAAAGGTGTATTGAATGATTTCAAATCACTAACTAAGAAATAAAACCAAAGCCAAAGCAAACAGATATTTTTTTGCGGCGAAAATAGTTTACAGCCGGTAGAGCTTGACATTTTTTCAAAACTCTATCGCCAATTTTTCCGTATACTGACATTACGGTTGAAAACTCCACACATATACATTTTACCGCCGATAAACTATCCCTTTAACAGACTATAGCATCGTCTAAATGATTTTAAGGTTATTAAAGTTGGTAAAGGTTTCCGCTAAAAAAGAAATTAAGGCAAAACACTCGCGAAGGTTTTGAAACTGAACATAGCATTTCTTAGCTACCTTTTCTACCTATTGTTGTTGTTTTTCTTCATGGAGATTTTCTTCACACAATTTTTTGAGAAATTAATTTGAAATTTTATTACTTAAATCTCATCCCAAAAGAAAGGTTTTTGCGACGTTTTTGACTATACAATAAATATATGTTTACCTATCTTTAATAAGATCGTAGCGTCCTGTTCCATCCAAACGCGTAGCAAAACAATCTTGAGGAGACGTTTTCACAACTTTAGAGTTGGAAAGTAACTCCAATTCGAAATGGATTAAATCTCCAAGAAAGACCAAACCACTGATCGCTGTTTTATCGTCTTTGAAAGCACTAAATTTGAATTTGAAATCGGCGTTCTCCTCTGTTGAATAAAAAAAAAGTTTGAAATATGTACTTATTAGTGGACACTATAGCAGACACTAACCACCCTTTTCCCCGTGGTGTCCGCAAATTGGAAGTCCCACTGTATTATTGAATCAACTTTATTTTCGCCAAGTCGTGAACCCCTAGAGTACTTTTTGCCGAGTTAGTTCTTCATTAAGTTTTTCCGTAAAAAAGCCATCGTATTTTACCATTCACCTTCAGAAAAGGTAAGCATAATTGGGTACGGGGGGATATGTTGCTAGTCAGGATCCCTTTTTTAGGCTCTGAAGATATCTGGTAGGGTCCCAAATTTTACTAATTTTCAAGATGTGTATCTGGAAAGGGACGACTTTTGGTGATTTTTTACAATTTTCAGGGTGAAAATAAGAACTCCACCATCAAAGATTCCTTTGAAGTTCAAGCTTTCTTTGTAAAAAATTCTGCGTGATTCAAATATCTTTAGCCATAATTCCGAAAAACTGCAAAAACATTTGCTAAATTCCGTTTTTCCACACTAAAATTGTCTAATTTTCCATCTCCGTCAGCAGATTCAATTTCCGAAATTCCGTCAAAATTTTCGTCAAATTCCGCCACTCCGTTCGAAAAAGGGCCGATTCCACTCCTCCGTCAACCATGAAACCCCCCTGTAAAGTACCTACCTGTTTCCTCGCCAGAAGAAAGTCTCTAGTACGACATCAAGAAAACCGCTTGGAGGGCCTCATAAAAACATACATTAAAAATAAATATGCATCACAAGTATAGAAACCCGGATGGCGCCCGACGTTGTTGTATTCATCTAACGTTATATGGACGTTGTAAACATTAGATGGACGTTAAAACAACGTTGTGTGCTACAGGTAAAGTGCCTACCTGTTTCATCGTCGAGAGTCTCCTGTTCTTTAACATCGATGTTTAATTTATGTGTAACATTTCTATCAATCGAACAAGAAGCGTTATAAGTATCAATAAAATGTCGATAAACATCTAAAGATTTCATTTGTTTTCCGTACACAACTTCAACGATTTGTTTGAACACTAGTTTGTTTCCGCTCTCAAAAGCTTTGATACCACATTCACTGTAATTTGCATTCATCCATAGACGTCCATCGTATATTGAAGATGCTGAAGATGCATTTAATGTTGGGCAGTTATTATCACCATGAAATTTGACGATATAAGGTAAGGAGTGACGTGATAGGTGATCGAATTCTAAACCAATTTCCATTTTGTTTTGATAGCAGTTGAGTTTCATTGGAGATGCTATTGAAAGTTGAAATATTGAAAATGTTAAAACTTATGCATTTCTATCCATCCAGTATTTGCAGAACCTAAACACCGTAGGGGATGTGTGAATTCTTTTTTCACATTTTTCCTTTCAAGGAAAATTCCAATCCACTGATTCTCTTTTTGAAATTTTGAAATTTTTTCATTGATAAATAAAAAAACTCATGCACCTCTATCTCTGTCCGATATTCGCTTAAACACCTTAGGTCCTTAGGGGGTAAGATCAAATGTGATAATCTAGCCGAAGACTAGAGAGGAATCTTCAAAATGTTCACCACATTTCGGATTATCTGATATTCCGATGGCGTATTGGCGGCCGCCCACGCTAAAGCTCTAAAGGAGCGGTCCAATATACCATCGGAGAGAAATAGTAGTCATCCATTGATGTGCCGACATAAGTTTAGCCCTCATTTTCGGGGCCGTGCTGAACGCTCAAAAATTGTTTTTTTGAGATCTGGCGCCTCAAAAAGACCGTCAAATCACTGTCGTTAGTTACCACGTCATGAGTATGTCGGCAAAAATTACAAACAAC
Source organism: Clytia hemisphaerica (assembly GCF_902728285.1). Lineage (NCBI taxonomy): Eukaryota > Metazoa > Cnidaria > Hydrozoa > Leptothecata > Clytiidae > Clytia > Clytia hemisphaerica. Next base: position 392,247 of record NW_027104315.1, on the reverse strand, counting down.
ATGGCTGATGTAATTTTCAAAAAATGTGTGCTGTTATGGTTGTTTTTGGTTTCTTTTGATGGATTTTTTTGTAGTTTAACTGTACTTATCACTCCCTGAATATTAGTTTTAGTATCCAGTGTAATTTCTGTATGTGCACCAACCCAAAAAATGTGTTTCTACCACAGAAAAGTTGATAATCAAACTTTTGTTTTTGTTTGTTTTGATGGCTGATTTTTTCTGCACTTTCTCAAATTTTATACCATTCAAAGACCAAAGAAACTAAAGCAGGTATGTTCCTATGGGCTTAGGCTTTTATCAGTAACTTTCATGTTGTTATCTATCTTAGACCGTCCTCCAAATATAACTGTTGTCCACCGGCCGACAACCGACAAACCGACAAACCGACTTCAGTTTTCCAGAACTGAAGTTTTTTGGATAAAATCTTTATTAAACTTCACAAAAGTCTTCATTGAGGGTTAGTATTCATTTTCTATAGCTTTAGTTTTTCTTTTAGTGTTATTATAGATGCTGATTATGACTTTTCTCTTCTTTCAGGCTTTTTTGTGTACAATGTTATTCATTTTTTTTGTCTGTGATCAGTTTAAGAAGGAAAATACTTATTTGAGTATTCTCCGCCCTCCTTGTGAAAAGAATGATAATATTTTGCATGATTCCTTCTCCAAAAGTTTTGTATTTGAATTTATTTCGTGAAACCTTTGGAAGTTTTTTCTGACCGAAATTTTGTCGGCCATGACACCTTCCCTATCCAAATTGCACTCGGGCCCATTTTTCTAAAAAATTACGCGGTCAGGCGAAATTCCGTAATGTATTTCTTCCAGATGTTGAAAATTTTCCCGACCTTCAGAGCTTTAGCGTGTCGGAAGAAAATTTCTACATCGGGTGCCAGATAACATTTCGGATGACAGTTTGAATTTAACACTACCCAGCTGGCACACAACGTTCATTTAACGTTATATGGACGTTGTGAATGTTAGAAAAACGTTGAAACAACGTTGTGTGTCAGCTGGGGGTATTTTTGGGCGAATTCTGGTGGTCAAAATTACATTTAAGCCAACCAACATAAGAAACAGGTGATCTGCACAACTTAAGGGCTCTGACCATAGTGAATTTTTCATAATTGCCGTGTTTAAAATGTCTTTTCTGACTGACGTAACTAACAAAACTATGGCATGTTATACATTTTCTGTTAGACAAACTATTCCTGAATCTAAAAATTTAAAAATTGCATTGAGAAAATTTGATGAAGAAGAAAATGAAGACTTTTACGAGGAAGAGTATTTCAACTTTGAAGAGCTTAGTTTCGGCGAAGAAAAAACATTTTGAAAGAAATTTCGCAGTAGATGGTGTATCTTTTACCGAACAATAAAAATTTTTGCGGAAAATTTTTGGTAATGCTCTTTGTCTCGAAATCTTCAAATTAGTGGTTTTTCATAATTTTTCATCTGGATTTTGCTTAAAAAAACAGTCATAACTTTTGACACTCTTTTAGAAAAATTTTCCGCAAAATTTGAAATAGTTCAATTCTTTGCGGACAGTGTAAAGAAATTTTGAAACAAAAAAGTTATTTACCCATTAAAACTAAGCACTTTTTGTAAAAGAGGGTGATGCAACATATTATTAACATCTTTTTAAAGTTCATAACGTCATTTTTGCAATTAAATTCTTAATTACTCTTAAGGGATTCGATTAAAAAGCAATTTATAAAGGCAATTCTTTGTTAAAAGTGTTAAGGAACCTGAAATATAACTTTTATGTTCAAATACCAAAATCTATTTTTGGACTATGGTCAGAGCCCTTAAATAGGAATTGATTAGCTTCGAATCCTGTATGGACGATTCGTTCCTTGAACGTCAAAATTGAAAACGTCAAAAAAGAAGACGTTACAAAGCAAAACAGTTAGAAACAGTTTTGCTCTACTATTTTCATCGGAACAGAACTGCTCCGTTTTGTTGTTCCAAAATGTTCCGAAATGAGTATGAACACTTTCTATCCGTAACAAATACCAAACCGGAGCGAAACGAAACCGTAACGTCTGAACATGGTCTAAGAGTGGCCTACCAGCTGACACACAACGTTGTTTCAACGTTTATCTAATGTTCATAACGTCTATATAACGTTAGATAGACGTTGAAACAACGTCGTTGCCAACTGGACTACCAAATTATTTTAACTAAACTTTAAGCCAAAATGGACTTTTAGAAAATCAAAAAGACAGTTTTTCCTTACTTTTTTGTTTACACTCTTCGCCAATGGAACAACTGGAAAAGTAAAGAGATTGAGATATCAAGATTACATATCATTTTGTCAAGCTACTTACTTGTCCATTACGTTTCTTTACGGGTATTTTAAATTTGTAGATCATATTTTATTCTTTATTAATTATTTCAAAGTAGCTTAGTTGAGTGGGTGACCTTAGTAAATAAAAAAAAATCAAAGTCAAGGCAATTTTTGCTAAAGGATTTTTTTCTCTCTGTGGGGATGAAAGTCCGAAAGGGGACAGAAAATCATTGTTTCTAGCTCAAAAAGAAAAACGGGGGTGGTTTTGGTTTTGGAGTGTAGTTTTTGCCGCCCAATTTCGAATGGGGATAAATCATACTTTAATTATCCAGTGGGGTTTAAATCCTAGGGTATTATTTACATGTGAGGCTGGGGGTCCACCGGATCTGTGGCACGGTGGTGTGTAAAGAGAAGTTTTTCGCACAAAGCTAATAGTTGAAGAATTTTTGACTTTATAAGTACAGTTGATTCTCTCTAAATCGATCTTCAAGGGATCAAAAACTTTGATCGAATTAGAGAAAGATTCTAATAATAGAGAGTAATTTAAACCACTTTACAGCTTTAGAGACCAATTTTAGTTCGAATTACAGAAAAATTCGAATAATAGAGGTTCGAATTAGAGAGAGTTGACTGTAAGTCTTTGTAAGCAGGGTTACCCTTGCAGACAGGTGCCGTGAATATAAAAATTTAACAGTTCCACTAGTTTGATTAAAAAACGTTTCAGTTTTTCATACTCAAAAGCTTAATCTTCAGTGAAAAAAGAAATCAGTTCGGGTATTTTGATTTTCTTTAACGGTAATGCATTGTGGGATTGTTTCCGGGGTATAATGAATTCCTCGAGGAATTCTAAGAGATTTATTGTAATACTCCTGAAACAATCCCACAATGCATCGCTGTTTTAGAAAAAATCAAGAAAACTCTGATAGGTCCATTCAACTAAGCAAAACATAACTTTTACTTTCGAGTTATTAAGAGCAAACTATAGTGCAAGCTTTTTTCGACTTTTTTCCGGTACATCCAGCAGGCAAACACAGCTAATAGTTCCATTATCACCTCTTTGGCATTCTGCACCATTGAAAGCTTGACAAGGACAATTAACAACCTCAAAATCATATGTAGAATACGAACTGTTGCCACAAATGTCAGTAACTTTGATCCATACTGGGAAAAAAAGAGGAAATTTTAGTTAGGATTTGTAAATGAGGTCCATATAACTTTTCAGATGAGTCAAGTATATTATCATTTAATGTTAAAGAATATTGCTTGAAATAAACTCGCTGGTTTTGGGAAGTAAAATAATGTTACTGTTGGCTTTAAGACATTTAATTCAATGGTCAAAGTTTTTTGTCTCAAGATGTTAATGAACTTGGCAATGAAAATTTTTGTTGAATTTGGAGATGATAAAGTCTCTTTTTGTACCAAACAGAGACGGAAAACCGTCATAAGGTCCTGCGTAAAAAGGACCTATTTGGCACACTGAAGGTTACCTGTGAACGTTTTGTTTTCTTCCTTGGGTGTCCATGTCAGTACTCCACCATTGGAGATCTCCATACCCAGTGGTGGTGATGGTGGTTCTATCAACTCATATTTCATCCTCTTCTGTTCAGGATCAAATACGGGGATAACGAAGCTCATTTCTTGGTCTTTAAAAACTTTGATAGGTTCAGTTGGTCGAAACACAGGTGCCAAGTTGTCTGAAATAGGCAAGAGAAAGAAAGGTATTATGCTGGTAATTGTAACTGTTGACTTCATTTCCAAGCGAGAGTGATTCTTAATCTTCTTAAATTTCATTTTGTTTTTTTTCTTATTTGTATTTTGCCAACAGTTTCTCCATCTTATTTGGAAGTCATGAACATTTCCAACACAAGCCAACTCGATGCAGACCCAAATTCTTTGAGCAACCATGTAGTCGAGGAATGGTGATTTATTTTTTCAAAAGTTTTCTCACATAGCACACACATAATATCAAAACTTCTTTTTTAGATTTCTATATTTTTTTTCAGCTATTCGAAAAATATTATTCCACATGGGAATAGCTTTTTTTACCATATTTTTAAATTCTGTAACGAGTTTTGATGAACACATTTGCATTTTCTGGTATTTTTACGTGTAAAGAAGGTAAGTGTCAAAAGAAAAGTTGGCTCGCTGTTTTTGATGATTATTTGAAATTTCGACATTAGGGAGTGGTCAGAAAGTATCTACTAGGGGGGAGTGGAGGATATTTTGAAAAATCCCAAAATACTTTCACACCCCCTCCCCTAGCCTGGAAAAAAATTTCGAACCCCCCCTCATAAGGCCCAATATTTTTTCGCACCCCCCCCACTAGAAAAATTTTTACGCAAAAAAAGAATTCATACAGATGCGGTACAAAGAGTATTATTTGTTTGTATGACAGTTTTTAAGTCAAAATTAGGTAAGGGAGATAGTTTAGCCCTGTAAAGTTGAGTATAGTCCTTTAGGAGATCTACCATTTTGATTGACGTTTACACCACGGGATTTTTTCCGTCGATTTCCATGGTTACGACGGAATTTCTCTGAAGTAAACAAAAGAAAAAAACCCGTGGTGTAAACGTCAATCAAAATGGTAGATCTCCTATAGGAATAGTCCAGGGTTAAAATAAGAATCAACGAGTTATTTTCTCTGAGTTTCCCAAAGTTTTGGGAGAAAATTACGGCTTATTTTCCCTGATACATAATCTCCCTACATTACAGAAGCATTACTCAATTACTCAAAATATCCTGAGGGGCCACCATGGTTGGCCCCGAAGGGAGAAAATTTTGAAGATCAGGTACTCGAGACCCTAAAATATAAGCTATTCTGTTGTTAAAAGGAGTCTGATAAATAAAATTCTCTGAGTTTGAAATTTCTATTTTTGAAAAACCTATATTTTCAGGTTTTCCAGGGTCTGTCAAAGCTCTGTGTATATAATTTATAAGATATTAGTAGAGACTAAGGAGGCACAACCATGGTTTGCGCCGACGGGAGAAAATTTCGATGTTTTTCACTACCATTTTAGCTAAAAGACACTTTGTTTTGACAAATTTCTTTCTGAAAAGTACTTTTTCAAACCACTCTGATGAGCTGTGAAAGCCACTAATCTGCTTCCCTCATTTAGCTCAATGCTACAAACCAAAAGGGCAAGGCGATGATGCCCAAATAATGTTAGTATGACATGTACATATATCAAATAAAATAAATTTTTGAAATCTTGAAGCGTAAAACTATGAAATTAGACTTCCTACATTTTCTCTTGAGTTGCCCAAAAGATTTGGAACCCCCCCCCCTAAACCCTCGAAAAATTTTTGGAACCCCCCCCTAGAATCCTCCACCCCCCTAGTAGATACTTTCTGACCACTCCCTTAATCATTTTTTTTTATAATAGTTGGATCCTCAATGGGCAAAGGCAGTTGACAGGACTGTAACGCCCTATACCGAACTTCACACATGCATGCATGCCTGACGAGTGAGAAAATGTACTGTATAAGATTATCAAATTAAAAATTATATTAAAAAAAAAAAATCTAAAACATTATAGTCTGCTTCACGCCTTACAGCCAATCATTGGATGTGAATGAAATACTGTATACGTTTTTCATGCATTGTAAGCTTCTAATCTTGGTTGATTAGAGATTCTTAAGAATCTGATTAGGAAGGTGCTGTGGTATAGTGGTCATTGACCTTGGTTGCTACACAGGCGACTGAGGTTCGATTCCCACTCGCAGCGGTTCACCTGGTAAGTGAATGAACCTCCGCCTGGGTCAACCCATGCCATGTAAGGGGTATTGGGTATCCAGTTCAAGGTGCTGAAAGCGTCTATAGTTGTTCAAATGGGCCTCTAACCCTCTCGCGACTCAACCAAATAGTAAAAATGGAAAAAAGGAAGGACGAAACACTTAATTGTGGATAGATATAGCGCTGAGCGTGAATTCAGTTTCTAGAGCGCTCTAAAGAGACTCTGTCAGGCCCGGCTTCTTCTCTCTCTCTGCTCTCTACAAATGTTTATAGTGTTTTGAGCCCTGTAGTGAGCCCCCGAACTGCACTGATGCGAGTCTTGGGAAGGTTTCTACGGAAAGACATATTCTAGATCGGGGTGCTCGTCTCTTATTTTCTCGTATGTCAGGTACATTAGAAAACTAAACATTGTCCCCATGCATTTTAAATGATACACAACCAAATATAAATTCTCTTACCATATCTTGGTTCAAAAGCATTTTCTCCACTACAGACTTTGCACCAATCCAATGGATGTGCATCTCCTTTGCCAAAACAATAATTGTTCACTCGGCAGGAGTCTTCCTAAAATTCGATGATGATGAAGTTAACTCATTTCTAATTTTACACCATATACCCAGCTGGCACACGACGTTGTTTCAACGTTCATCTAATGCTATATGGACGTTGTGAACATTAGATTAATGTTGAAACAACGTTGCGGGTCAGCTGGGATGATATTGAAGGCAGAAGCGTGCGGGGTCACAAATTTTGAAGATCTGTTGAATTTTCCAACTGATATTCAGACTTAGTCACTTCTGTACATGAGTTTCTATAACAATCAAAGGAAGATTTTTAAGACTTTTAGAACCATTCTAGTAGGCTCCCAAGGTGTTTTTGACAAATATTGAATGCGTTGGAATCGATTTTGTGAGAACGAAATACCGACTCATTTTTCATTACTACATCGACTATAAAGTTATATTTCAAAAATTACCATGTAAAATACATTACTAAAAGTTTCATGCTACTTATGCAATCATCAGATGTATATAACTTTATTGAATTTGCTCTACGGTTGTTCAACAAACACATTACATCGACTATATAGTTCTTATATACTTCGTTCTTATAAAAAAACATACACTTTTTTATATGAAAACAATTTTATAAGAACAATGAGGCTCAAAATCACCAAATAATTTAAGAACAATACTGAGCCTGAAAAAAAGTGTATCATACCTTCCACTGACAATCTTTAGTAGTGGCATTACATTGTAAACATTTGGAATCATACACCACAAATTGTGAACTCTCATTCGAGAAATTTTCCCCATTGTTTGACAATCGGATATCAAAACCCCCAACTGGAATTCCTTTTTGCGTTGACGAAAAAACAATATCGACTGGAACATCAGGTAGATCGCAACTCAACTCGGCGAAACTTAATAATTCACTGCTTTGAATTGTTGCTTCTCCGTTGAATTCTTCATCGATAGAATGGTCAGTAGTGAACTATAACAACCAAGAAGAATCATCATAACAAGATAAGGCACCTCCTTCTCATAAACCCACTGGGACCCCTTCCCACTGGAAAAATTGGCCAAAATATCGTTCCCGATGGAAAATAATACTCCAACTTTCGTCCCCACAGAAAATAATCAAATAAACCAATCCTCACTGCAAAATATTATGATATTTTCCCCATTCTCATTGAATTTTCTGACTTGAAAACAAAAGAATTGACATCCCCAGCTAAAACAATATGAGAAAATCAATCCCCATCGAGTTTCATTTCGTTATTCTTATACCAACTGGATGAAGAAATCCTGTCTGTGACAAGGGGGTGTGATAAGATAACCAAGTAGTAAGAAAGTCTTGCGGACGCAGCCGGAGGTGGCCCAAAGGCTCCTCTTTCCAGCTATCCACCTAAAGGCAGGGGGAGTGCGTCATTTTTTTTCTGGATTTCCTCACTTATCCTTAATATTTCTCTTATTAAATTGAGAACTATCAAGGAACATTTTTGAAACTTTGATATGAATTGATAAGCGATTGAACCCACGACCTCTGTCATCGTAGCTGGCTGGGGTCTCCTGAGAAAGACCCACAAAAAGCTTCTGTTTTTAACAACAGTGTTTAGTTTGAGGGTTGTATCTCTTATATTGATTAATCTACTGTTAATGTCATTTAGGTCCGAAGCAATACCATGTGAAATACAAACTCGAATCTCTATAACTCGAATGTTTTTTTAACTCGAACAAGTTTTCTGGTAACTGAACTGAAATGAAATTTCCTTTAAACTCGGACAAATCTTTGTTCCTGGTGTGTGTTATTATCTATATTATAATACGCTTAAATCGGAACTCTCCCATTCTCGCATGAGGCTTTTTCGCTAGCGATTTTTAAATACACGGCAATTTTTTTCGCGCCTTTTTGATTGTATATTCAATTCTATTCGCCAAGTGCACTTCCATTCAAGAGAGCACATTTCTCCTTGATGGAGAAACACAACTGACTGTGCAATAGCACTATCAGCATAATTTATAGTTTTTAAAAAAAAAGTTTATGTCGGTTATGAAATAATTTTGATTCGCATGGGAATACGTCGAAGATAAAATTTGAGTTTTCAAAAAGACATCATATTTATGATTACCCTTGAGATTAATAAAGCTCCGATGACATTTCCCGTCTATTTGATACTCTGATAAAAACATTTCAATTTAATGGACTTGACAATATGAGAAAAGTTGATGACTTATTCCCAATTCAATTATGAAATTTTTTTAATCAATGTTTGCTATTTTTTGTTCTATTGAGATAGCAAAATGAAAACGCTTTTACTTACGCATTGAGTTTAATTGTTAAATAATTGTTGACTCTGTTAAGAGGTATTGAAAAAAGGCACTCTTTATATTCCACCGTAAAGCACTGTGGTCTTTGGAGTGATCGGTGTTGCCAAGTACCTCTAATACTGAATTTGAATTTCTATTTGTTTTTTATCTTCATCCTTGCGTGAGGAAAATAATAGTCTTTCCTCTTCCAAAAACCCAAAAAAAAGCACGTTTAAAGTATGACCGATTTCTCGCGAGAAATTTTTAACTCAATTTTCACCAATATTTGCATGAGCATTATTTTTAGCGAGTCAAGAACATTATTGTTTGAAGGTTTTCAACAAAAGAAATTATGACAAATTTAAACAATTTAATAAGGAGAAGAAAAATCAAAATTCAACTAAAAATACTTTCACCATATTTTTTAATGTGCATTAATTTTAGTGTCCCCTTAAAAATTTTAAACATCAATTTTTACGAAAAAGGCCTAAATTTAAGAACATTTCTTCTCGCAAAATAAGTACATTTGTATACAAATCCCTACAAGTTTCTGAAAAATAGAAAAGCGAGCGAAGCGAGCGTATTAAAAGGAGTAAGAAGTCGTCTCGGACGACGCCGGGACGGCTAGTAGTTATAGAGACTCCTACTTTTTCAAGCAATAGACTTTTAGTTGAATTGAAACACACCTAGACGATGCTATCGTCCGTTTAAAGGGTCAGTAAGCACAGGAAAGTATAAATGCGCAGTCAGGGCGTCAGGGCGGTTTACGGGAAAAATAATGGCGGTAGAGTTTTGAAACAACTGTAAACACCTCCGCAACTGTTCACTCTCCCGAACTGAACTCCGTCTTCAAATTTATCCCGCCTCCTGAATTATTCCTTTTTTTAGTGATAATGTGTAGACGATAGTATCGTTTAAAACATACCTTGAGAGCCTTTGTTTGACAAGCTAAACTTTCAGAATTGATGAAGTTTCTACCAATGACACGTGTTCGAACGCAGTCCTTTTGACGAATGTCACACAATCCGTTGAAAGCCACTTTTACCAGCACTGGTGGATCATCTATAAAAATACATTATAAAGTTCATAATATTCTAGTGAGCACCTCACCAAAAACTGGGATTTCTCATCTCGTTTCTTAGTGAGTTCCACTTTTTGTGAATTCACATCTTTCAAGTGTAGTTTAAATTTGCCACTATACTGGCTAAAACCGGGGTCTTTCCGTAGAAAACATTACGTCATCGATATCATGAATACTCAACTCTCTCTAATTTGAACTTCTACTATTATTCACATCATTTCTTTAATTTGAAAAAAAGTCTATACCCTATGAAAATTGTATGGTCGAACGTAATGTTTTAGGAGGACAAATGCAATTCATGCAAATTTCAAAGAGACCAGGGCATGAATTCCTATACCTAGACTCTGGTAAACTCTTAATGAAATAGTATGGGCAAGATTTGTTATAAAAATATATTTAGACCAATGAATTCAATTTATTTACCCTACTAATAAACTGAGATAGAGGGGATATGAATCCCAACTGGCGCGCAATGTTGTTTCAACGTTTATCTAATGTTCACAGATCAATATAAAGTTAGATAAACGTTGAAAAAACGTCGTGTGCCAGCAGGGAAGAGGGACTTCTGACCATAGATTCAAGTCCAAAGTTCTAGGTAGATGTCATGTTTTGGCTGAAAAGTGTGCCGAGGTCGCGTGGCATCACAATAGAATTTCAGTGCTTGACCAATAAGAAGCTTCGCGGGTCTTTTGAAAACAATAGCAGCAATATTTTTTGCGATATTCACTTTCTTTTTTGTTTGTTTGGAAGAGCTTAAAGTAGAACATCTAGCCTTTTTGACTTTATAAATCTATGGTCAGAAGTCCCTCTTCCCTGCTGGCACACGACGTTTTTTAACGTTTATCTAATTTTATATGGACCTGTGAAAATTAGATAAACAGAAATCTGTGCTTTTCACCTTCGTGGATGGAACAATCAGCAGACAAATATCCTTCATCACAAACACATGTTGCATTAGCACAATAACCATTACCACTACATTCGTTTGGACATAAGATTTCTGCAACAGCTTTTGGTGGTTGAAGTTGACCAGTAGTATCATCTGTTTTCCATAATGTGATATTTCGAAGGGTGACTTCCTCACATGCATCTTTCATGACACCAACAGCTGATGATGTTGCAACTTCTATATCATCCAAGATCTATAAAGATTATAGAAGCATTTGGATGTTCTTAATTTTTTGAGTTTTTAGCCTAAATATTTTCTTAACAGCGTTCTTAATTTCCCCCATTTTGTGAGTATTTTGGTCCAGTTTCCTATGAAATCAGGTGTTTTAGAATCCACAAAGCCTTAAAATGTTCTTCACTTGCTCTTAAGATTTTGGCCATCGAAACCTTATGTTTTTGGTTTGTTCTTATACAAAAAGCGTGTAATTAAGATTGTTAATTAATATCAACGTCTATCAAACATTCATAACGTCCATCTAACATTAGATGAACGTTGAAGCAACGTTTTTTTCCCTGTCATGCGCTAGCTGGGTAACAAAAGACATAAGTTCATGTCTTTTGTCTAGCTGGTACACAATGTTTCTGCAACGTTCATCTAATGTTCATAACTAACGTCGAAACAACTTCTTAAGTACCGTGAATAGCACAGGTCAAAATCATATATTGACGATGTGCCGACGAATCGAGATTCTATTCAGCGCGCAATCAACGAAGACAAAAGTAACCATGACGACCATCCAAGATCTTGGATGAGGTTCAAAGTTGATATTTTTATTCCCGTCGTTGAAAACACAATTTACAAAAAGTCATCAATGCTTTGTAAAAAGAGTCAGTGATAGAGAATCATAACATAAAGTATGTCTATTATTTCGATTCAATTAAAGTGACATTTCCATAACTAATAGTTTAGTAATGACTGTTATACAATTGGGAATCGTGTAGAAGATTTCTTTCGAAATAAACTCATTTCAATTACACTTGGAGGTTTCTGGGGAATTCGTAAATAGTAAACTGCATACTGATACAGTCTGCTAGACATTAATATGGTAATATTTGCTCTTCATCTTTGATTTTTTGTACAGTGATTAGATTGACACATGCGCGATGAAGTTTCTATTATTTGTCTTCAGAGGTTATTATATTTTTTGAAAAATTAACCCTCTAATACTCAGGGTACTTCTTAAGGCCGGACTCCACGTTCATGCGAAATGGGCGACAGTTTTTTTCTTAACCTTTTTTTGCCTGAACAAAAGATTACGTCATAAAAAAGTTTCGCGCGAACAAAAAAAGAATTGATGGAAGTTCTGCTTTTTTCGTCCGTTACGTCAATTTCTACCAGTGGAATTGCTTCATTTTTCAACCAATGACCTTACAAAAACGTCAAAGGATGATGGCGAACAAGAAGATGATGAATATCAAAGAAATCATCGATCCCGATGGGCACAAACGTCTTTTGGTCGTCTAATGTATGTTTCCAGGACGTCCATAGGTCTTAAAGCCGTCCATTTAATGTCCATAAGAGTTATGGTTACTTTTCTCTGCGTTGATTGCGCGCTGAATATAATCTGGATTGGTCGGCACAGCGTCGATATATGATTTCGACCTTAACTTTTCACAGTACTTATTCGATGAAAAGTTACCCTAAAAAACGAATTAGAAAGTGTCAACTGCATTTGTATATGTGATATCTGTACATTATCATTCAGTAGAAACCCAGCTGGCACACAACGTTGTTTAAACGTTAATCTAACGTTAAATGGACGTTGTGAACGTTAGATTAACATTGAAACAACGCTGTGCGCCAGCTGGGAAGAATCTCCTAACCTTTGTATCTTCAACACAGCTCTCTATGATGCCATCAATATCAAGGTCGGGAACGAGTTCCAAACATACTTTTCCACTCTCTGATTCTCGCAATGCTTTGTCACAATTAAAGATAGCCTGCACTTCAGTGATACCATTAGGTGTTGGGAAAGAAGGTAGCGTTTTATTAGGCTGGATAGGATCGTAAAAATATACCGCATCTTCGCCATCATCTGGCAAGATTAAGGTTTTCTGTGTTTCAACATCCCGACGTCTTCGCCTCCTTTTACCACAGTGTTCAGCTCCTGAAAAATAAAATGTATAGAAATGTTTGATTGTTTTAAATAATTAGAGTTCTAAAGGCTCTGTCAGGTCACTTCCTAACTCAGTCTCTGTTTCGGAAGTCTTTTTGATCCTTTGTAGTTACCGTTGGAAAGAACATGAAGTTTCGATATGAAATAGTTATCGGACAGCTACGAGTACAATATGAGAAATATATTTCCATATTGTACAAGCAAAAAATGTCTGATAACTGGTTTATCGGTGACCGAAAAAATGCACTTTTTGTGTCGGAAAAAAGCGCAGGGCATTTTTGTAGCAAAGTGACGTTAGATTGCTTCTACCGCTAAAATGTAAGAACATCTTTTTGTCAATTTATATTTTGTACATGTAAAAAAAAAGATATGTTGTATTCTTTTTAACTAATCAGATTGCAGATATTTTTTGGATCGCTGATAAAAATTAGAATCATGCCGACAAATCCCTAAAACCGGGTTTAAAACTAAATGGAGCAAGTTATTTGGTATGATCATATAAAAAAGTGTGCTTTGTTTTGAAAGTCACTGCACAGGAGAACAGAAGCCTTCTGCGGGAGAAGTTTTTGTCTCGTTGCGATATGCCAATGATTATTTCAAGGATTATTTTGAAATCTAGTACAGTAGAGTCATTTGTATTTCGAATGTCTTCTCCTTAACTCGACCAAGTTTTGTTGAAAGTAAGTTTACAACCGCAGTCGAGGGTGACCCAAAGGCTCCCTTTTCGTATAGCTGTCTACCCGAAGGTAGGCGAGGGCGCCACTCCTTTCCCTGGATTTCTCCACTTACCCTTGATCTGTCTCTTTAGTTGCTAAGCATCAAGCAGAGAGGCATCAAGTACCATTTCGGGAATCTTTGGTATGACCCGGCTGGGGATCGAACCCACAACCTTGCCTACCGTAGCTGGATGCTCTACCTTCATGCTACGGTCACTTACGTTTTGTTGGACCTTAAGTTAAAAATTCCTTACAAACCTTACTCCATAGCTGAAATTTCCTTAACTCGAAAAAAATTGCGTCCCCTTGAGGGTTGGAGTCATGGAGACTAGATCACTTCGCAATTCTTTAAATACATAATTTTTAGTGGAATCATTCCCGAAAAAAAGAATTATTCTTCGTAACGTGGGAAAACTTACCTGGAAAATTGAGCTCCTGATATTGGTTATTTCCGACAATATATTTTGGACGATCAACAATAGCATTAGTAGTACAATTGATAACTTGGTTGTTCTGAGCGTTTTCACTGCAGAAACAGTATGTTTTGAATCTTTCAGCCAAACATTTTTGTGGTCCACCACGATGATAAAATAAACTTGATCCAGGTGTTAACCTATTAACAGCAAAAAGTTTTTCATTTCTAGGTCGTGCATAGCATACCTTATCGGTGAAAAGTTTTATTTAGTTGGAGTTTTTTTTTCGTCACCTAGAGGCATTTTTGTCACTTTCCCCTGACCAAAATTTCAAATTCGTCACTTTTCCCGACCAAAATTTCAAATTAGTCACTTTTTACCGACCGAAATTTCACATTCGTCACTTTTCACCGACCGAAAATTCAAATTCGTCACTTTTCACCGACCGAAATTTCAAATTCGTCACTTTTCCCCAACCAAATTTTTTAAATGTTCCTGACAAATATAGAGCATAAGAGGGAATTATCAAGATTTTTAGTAATACTCATTTGTTTCAATAGTTTTATTACAACATTAAATTACCGCTACAAACTATTATCTTTTCTTTCTGACAAAAATGCCTGGAAGTGAGGGACATCTTCATAAAGTAAAAACTTTGTTAATATTTGGATTTTTTAAAGACTTATTAAGTTTTGGGTGGGGAAAAAATCAGGTAAAAGTTTTGGTCGGGTATAAAAAAATCGGGTAAAAGTTTTGGTTGGGTAATAAAATATCGTAGAAAATTAAAATTTGTCTGGGGACAATTTCATCACCCCCTCAAAATTTTCGTCGTTGCAGCTAACGCTTGCGTAGCGAACTGCTTTCCCCGATTATTATTGTGGAACTTTTTTTATAAGAACGTCTTAATTGGTTTTGAGCCTGAAAGTGCTTATGTTATTGGCAATAATGAGCCTAAAATACTTTTAAAAAATCCTTCACCCGACCTAGAAGATATTTTTTGACCACTCCCTAATTCCCTTAATATCCTTATGACTTATAGAAATTGGCTGCCCCCAGTAAAATAAATTTGCTATAATTCAAAGATGGGAAGTAAAAGAATTACTGCAATTATAGAATGAATTTTTAAATTAATTCATATGATTTTAAGCAAATTTGGGAATATTTTTACTTCCCCTTTTCAGGATGGCCATATTATTATGATGTTTTTATTTTTTCCAACATTTCAGCCTAGTTCTTATAAAATGTGTTGTAATGAAAAAGTGCTTATATCTGATGCTGGCCAATAATAAATCTTTTCTACCGTAGCTACCAATTGCCACGCGGGTATTTTTTTGTCCGCTTTATCCCACTAAAACTGTCCCAGTCCTTTTTTCGCACCTATAGACAATAGGTAAATGTGTCAAAAAGGATTGGATCGAGTTTAGGGGGATAACTAAATAATTAAGCGGTGCGCGCCTGACCGCGCGACTACGGTCGAAAAGATGTATATAGATCTTACTTCCAACTTTCTGTGAAACCAAGTGGCGCTTGACCGCCTCCTTGGAATTTCTGTCCTTCTTTACTGGTCAAATCATTGGAAGACGAACTGTCCCAGATACCACATAAACCAGATGTATTTTTATAATCATCTGAGGGAAGTTTGACCACGATATTTGCGTAGTAAGTGTTACCAAACCAACGTCTTGCTTCGAAGCGAACGGATGCACCAGACGGGAAAGAAAACTTAAATAAAAAAATTAGGTTGTAGTCAGCGATGTAAACTGACACTCCAACTTGAAAGACACGTAGACACGCAAAATATGTGTAGGAGAGCAGATTTTTATGACACTGTAATAATCTATTCATAATATAAAAGGATAATTACTGGGTCATAAAATCTGCTTTCCGACACACATTTTGCGCCCCCCTTGTCTACGCTATTGAGATATTACGCGGGAAAAAAATGAACGTCCCATTGGGTTAAGCCTTGAAAAGAAAATTTGTCGGCGGGATGCTAACCAACACCCTCTCACCAACTATTGCTCGCTCTTCTACGCAGCTTCTTGGTTATAGGTTATTAATAAAACTTTCAGCAACTATTGCAAAATAGATAGTCACATGCAATGTAAATGTTCAGACAATTTCACCAGTGTATTGTAGCGATAACTGTAAGTTAGAGATTAGCTTCTGGCAAATGGCTTTTTTTTTATATTGAAAAACTTTTTATTTCTTTTATGATTATAGTTCGAAAGTGCATGTCACTCGGAAAATAAATTATCGAGACCGGATTGATAAAATCAACATTATCAGCATTTTTTTCATACCTCAAAAACTTTTCCATCAGGACTACGATTAATTCTAGTTCCAGGTTGTGGTTCAACAGTACTCGCGAACCTAGCACGTGGTACATTGTCTCGGCACATGTCCACCACCATGACGTCATCACCTTCTCTGGCTGCTACTCCACAATTACAGGACACCGAAGCGCAAACAAAAGTTCGTACGTGCACCTGCGTTGAAAATACGTTTTTATAGTAAATTTCCTAATTACCTCCCTAACTGCCCTACCCCGTTGTAGAAAAATAAATCGCTAGAAAAAGTGTTACATTTTGTCCTTATTGAAAATTATAGGGAAAGAAGGAAGAATACAAATGCTCGTTGGTTGGGTGTTTTTCCACTGACGGCTTGAGGTAACGGGATTAATGTAACTTTTGATAAACCGACGAATACCCCAAACCATAGAATTATTATAGACACTGGATTAACAACTGGCTGATTTTTGCCAATCTCTCATATTCAAACCTTGTCCGCAGTAATGAAATTATTGTTAGCCCTCCTTCCACCATTAAAATGATCCTTCATAGCATTCTTATTGCATTTCTCATCAAAATACACTTATTCAATTCCCAAATGAGACTTTAAGTTCTCCTCCGAGATTTGAACTAATATAGTTATTACGGAGGCTAAGTATCAAAGATAAATCTACGCGACGAACGGACCTTTTCTCTGCAAGATGACGGTAAGGGTAGCAAAGTAGATGTTACATCTTCTTTGTTCAACAACGAAGATTTTCACGGTTTTTCGTTCTTGAGCTGTTTTAGCCTGGATTCTAAAGAAAATGCAGGTCCACATGTTTAATGCAGGTTGTGGGTCAAAACCCGTCCGTTCGTCGCGTTGGTTTATCTTTGATACTTAACCTCCCTATTTACTAATTATACGTCGCTATGACGTTTTAAATTGCGAGAAAGATGCAAAAACGATGGAAAGGCAATACTTGGCTCTCCACCGTTTCATTCGATGTTTATTCAGAGTCTCTATAATAAATCCATGCCCAAACTAACACCCATTATGTCCCAGGAGTCTTCAAATGTTACTTTTATTAATACAGTCAACTTCTTATGAACTCCTCTGGGACTCAATTACCATAGCAATATTTTGAAAACGATGTAAGCGTTGCGTGATGTAACTTATGTGAAAAGGTCTATTACTAAGCATTTATCTCATGGTTGACTGAAATCGAATGACGTTTTCGCTTATACGTCAATTTGTAATTTTGCCGTGAACTTCTAATTTCCCTCCTAGCTTTTGTAATTTCCTGCAAAAGTGAAGTTTCCATCGTTTAGAAATTAATCACCTTTTTCAAGTTTCTTACTAACTTCTAAGGCTCTAAGTAAATGGAATACTATCCAATTTAAACGCGATTTGCGTTTCCATGACTTTTTTGAGACCTTTTCTTTAAGTTTCAGATTGATTTCCAGTGTTAAATTGACGTCTTTCAGAATTGTAAGAATTTCAATCCAAACCATGAGATTACTAGTCCAAATTTTCTAATGATCATAAAATAATCCGTCTGCAAGGAACTATACTGTTGCCAGTCATTCAATAGGCCGTTGCGTTCGCCTATAGGTCTACATTCAGTGCTAAAATACTTGGCACAAAAGGGAAATTCCCCACGAAATTTTATAACCACAAACAATTTGGAAGCATTCTAAATTAACTTGGAAACTTAGGACCTTAGGATCTGAAGATCCAAAAGTTCAAAAATGGTCCGGTAGGGCTTGAAATATAAGAAACTAATAAATCCTTCCCAGATCGAAATATTCGATGAAACCAAGTTGGAGATCCGAAAATGACATTCTCGCTCGAACTTTAATTTTTGAAAAATGGTAAATAGCCAAAATTGCCAATATGTTATGGCACTGATTGTAGTTACTTTATTTTCCTTATACCAAAGGAAACTCTAAATATTGGAATGAAGAATTTGATTTATACACAAAGCACATTACTATAATTCTATCGGTAAATCCTTTGAAAAAACTCCTCTATAACTGAGCCTACCTCAAATAGACGTGCACCAGATTTGGTATAAACATAATCACCAACTCTGTAATGGTCGAATCTTCTGTTATCAAATGTTGTAATGTGTGGATCACCATTGGAATAGCAATTGGCTGTTGTAACATCTTTAGTGTGTACCTATAGACAAAATTGACAAAAGGCTAGATCCGGAACTCCTGGGTGAGAAACAAGACCACTCATTTCCCAACCTAATCACATGATTCGTGTGGCTTTCATACAAAATTTTTTAATGTTGGGCAAATCTTAAGGCTCTGCTTTTTTCTTGCTTGAGAAAGGTTGAAGATTCCTCTTTAGCCCAGGGCTTCAAACTCAATGGACGTACCCGTCAATTTGCAAACCTAGCAATATACCCTTTCCGACTGAAATCGGATCATCGATATACATGAGTAAAAGACGTATTGAATTTCAACTATTCAAAAAGTGTAATAAACAAAAAGAGACAAAACAATACCAACAAGAGGACACAACAACACAACATGCTCGGGATGAATATTCATGAAATGGAAAGCAAGTGTGTGATATCAAAATAAAGATGAACTATTACTTTTAATTATTGATGCATATTTCATAGATCAACTGACCAGTTCTTTTTCTAGTTCTATCTTTTGAATTGCAGCCAAACAAAATATAAATTCCTTGCATAAAGGCTCGGAAAATATGACGAAAAATCTGAGCTCGAAAAATATATCCCGTATTGTACCGTGTGCTACTTAAACCTTTCTGGGCGGTATGTAAAGAATAAATATTGTTGAGATGACGATCTTACCGTCACATCTGGAAACTCTGCATGGCATTTCCAATCGGGTACAAATAGAGTTAAAGGAATATGAAATTTGATTTTCATTGATTTATCACCGTCGTCAATAAAATCTCTTTTGGCAACAACTTCCATTGTTTTTACTTGACCAGCTGGACCCTTCTTAAAACTGAAATGAAGAATGCAATAAACTTCCAGCCTAAAAGTGCGGGTTTTCCCAGTGGTTTCAGTCATTCCAAGAGAAGATACATAAATTTGTTAATCAAAATATCTAAAGAACATCCCTGTATCACAGACTGCGCTTCGACCCAAGCCCTATTGGAATATTAGGCAGCACTATCGTCCCCAGTGTGAAAATAACCTGGAATTTCAGCCCGGCTAGAAAATTGACTTATATTTCATCCTGCAATTCAAAGTTTAAAATTTGTTTTTCAAAAAGTTTAATAGTCTTGACAACTTATTCAGGTATAGTGTCTGGATAAGGATGACTCGCATAAGACCGGAACACCAGATCAGTGGCGTGGTGGGAAAATTTCTCTGGGGTGGCCAAGGCAAATATGGCGCCCTTTTTAAAGATTTTTTGTTTTTGGCGCCCCTCTCTATACGCTCATTTATGAACACAAAAAGGGAGTGTGCGAGCGAAGCGAGCCAAAAATTTTTGAGTTTTTGAGGTAATGAGGGGCGCCATTTTTGTTTTTTCATTTGTCAATCTTTCGATATGGGTGCCTGAAAAATCCTTCTTGGCGTCCCTTATTTTTTGGCGCCCCCTCTCAAAAGGGCCCCGCTGGGGGGGGGGGCTGGCCCCCCTGGCCCCCCCTGCCACCACGCCACTGCACCAGATGTATCCAGTAGTTTATACAAGCAATATTATCCCGTATCAAATTGAATATTCACGTCTTTTATAAGATAAGAATATCAAAAAATTGCATCTTTATGGGTTTAGGCATAAATGTTCCTATTATCAGCTATTTGTAAGTATTCTTGGTCTTATTTTATGAGAAATTGCATGGTTTAAATAAAACCTGTAAACCCCCTGAAATGTGATCTCAAAATGTTCCGAAATTATTGACTTCGAAGTTGCATATTATGATATTCTTTGGTTCTTATAAAAAGCGTGTATTGGTTGATAAAGTAACCTTATTTTACAAAAACTCAGAACGCCATTATTCTGCGTTTGTGCAACTTCAAGGTCGACCGCACAATCAGGAAATAATGGCTCGCAGGTGATTGGTACAGTGGTCTCGAACTTTAACTCTTTTGGTGCATCATTCTCAGCCAAATCTATCGTTGTAGGGCTGATCTAAAATGGAAAAAAATGTATACCGTATACTTGGAATAAACGCGGCGCGGGCGTTTATTAATTTTTTTGGATTTTAGATAGTGCGTTTATTCGAGGGGGGAAGGGTGTTTAATTGTTTCAAATAAACACCAATTTTAGAAGGGAGGCGTTTATTTGAAGGAGAATTTTATTTGAGGGGGAGTTTAAAAGAAGAGGGCGTTTGTTCGAAGTATTAGTGTATAGATTGATCATCATATAGATTGATATCAATAAAAATTTAGCACATTAACACATGGAGGTATAAAGAAAAACAGGAGTTGAATGTGTCGGTAATTGGTCGTTAAAGTCTATTGATTTCTTTTACAAAATGTATCAAAAGGAATTCTAAGCTCGCCTTTTTTGTAGAACTCAAGTTTGCTCAGAACGTTTTAATTATCAGTATTGAACATTGTAGCCTCTTAACCTTTCAAAGCCGCTAACTTTTTTGAAAAAGGCCAAAAATTTCATCATTTTCTTCTGGAAATTTATTTTTTCAAAGGCAATTTCTCGACCAGGACAAACGATTAAGGTATTAACTTTGGTATCATTGGAAAGCTCTTTCTCTCAGCTACGAAAAATAGGAGATTTTTTTTGTCTGAATCTGACGTGGTCAGGAGTTATGACCAAAAGACTGTGTATCGGTAAAATGACCTTTTCAAAACGTATATATACGTGTTTCGCCTCCTAAGGGTTAACATGGACTCAATGATTTTTCATTTTTCATTTAAAATGCCTTTATCTACTTTCTCTTAGTACCAATAGTCATTTTGGACAGTTTGGGCCAGTTTTAAAGATTTAAAAAATTTTTATTAACCTTTCAAAGCCGCTAACTTTTTTGAAAAAGGCCAAAAATTTCATCATGTTTTTCTGGAAATTTATTTTTTCAAAGGCAATTTCTCGACCAGGACAAACGATTAAGGTATCAACTTTGGTATCACTAGAAAGCTCTTTCTCTCAGCTACGAAAAATAGCAGATTTTTTTTGTCTGAATCTGAAGTGGTCAGTTATGACCAAAAGACTGTGTATCGGTAAAATGACCTTTTCAAAACGTATATATACGTGTTTCGCCTCCTAAGGGTTAATATTCGAAAATTAAACAAAACTAGCCGTATGCGCAGCATCGCACGCTGCGTGTCCCAATCCAGCGAATCACTATACATATAAAAAATCTCTGTAGGAAGAAATATAACTGCCAAAATAGTGATACGATTTTCATTTAATGAAAAAAATAGATAAAAGATAACATTGCATTGCAATTTTTAATCACAATTAAGTAATTGGCTTAGAAGAATTATATTTTCGATCTTTTTAGCCATCGTGGCTAGCCATCGTGGCTGGACATTCGAGAGTGACTTTGTAAGACTTTGAAAAGTTTTGAAAGTGATAGGGAGCCGCTATAGTAAACAGAAAGTTTTAAAGATCATCTGAATTAGGAATCTTCTAAAGCAAAAAATATATTTGTGAAGAAGGTTGATTTTAACCCATCCAGCTCCAATGTTGCTGTAAAGAAAATAGTATACTGGCGTCTCAAAGTTAGTCTAGTGGTAGGAAAACTGCGTGGGGTGCAAAGAGACGATGGTTCAACGCCGTGAAGAAGAGGCTTTGTAGAGCTTTGTTATAATTTCGAACACTTTTTACAGAACGTTGTAAACACACACGTTTAAGCGTATTAATATATAGACTTCGTCCACGACACAAGTTTACGTTCCATTTCGTTATCCGTTCAATTTTGTTTTGAAAAGATATTTTCTCAAGCCAAAAAATGAAAAGTTCTTTATAAGCACACGCACTTTCAGACTCAATTTGTAGCCATTAAGTGGCTGGAGTATTTTGGAGGAAAGTATCAAGCAATAGAGTTCACTTTAAAAAAACATTGATCGAAAAATCTTATTATTTGACGAAGGGTTGCCAAGTTTACAGGGCTCTTTTTGTCGAAATATTTTCTTACACTGATGTCAGAAACAATGAATCTCGTTTCAACTAATTTCTAAAGCTTCAATGGCTGCGTTTAGACCAGCCTGGCATTTGTAATTGCTTGCAGTATTCTTTTGAATTCTATTGTTCCGCGCAATTGTTCGGTTTGTCAAACGCCTAATGATGACAGCGTGTTGGCATTTCGTTGGCATTTGAAATGCCATTTTGAGCAAAGGAATCCCCTTTTCTGGCATTTCAAATCAAACAAAGGAACCAAAACAAAGAGAAAAAATGATATTTTTGATTTTTTAAAGTTTTTGCACGTTTTTTATTCAGTTCTTTCTATAGATTGTAAAATTTGCAAGATTTGCCATAGCCTAGCCCTACGGCAAAAAGTTTCAGTCTTAATGACTGCAGTTTTTGAGAAATTCCATGCTTTTCATTGTTTGATCTGTCAAAGTTGAACTTGATGGAATCACCTTTTCAGTAATGGCTCTAAAAAGACGATTCCTTAAATGCCATGACAGAAAATACAATGGAAAAGCTATTAAAATCGACTCACTCATGAGCAAATGCCAAATTACAAATGCCAGTTGGTCTAAACGCAGCCAATGAGCCAATAAGATTTCACCAATGGATAAAAGAGCTCATTAAAAATGCACGATATATGAGATTATGAGCATACATACATCGTAACTTTTTTAATCGTAAAGCGAGCTTGGTTACAATAGCATACTTCTCCTGTTTCTTTATATCTCCATGTTTTGTCATCATTACAACTATACAAATAATACAGCTTTGATTTAGGGTCAGATGTTTCACTCCCTAATTGTTTGTAATTCTAATTGTTCCCAGCTCAGAAAAAACCAGTGGGGATGAGGTTTGAGTGCAATTTTTTCCTTTGAATTTCAAATGGGGTTAAAATCAACGGCGCTGAAATATAAGGGTATCTTTCCTAACCGGAACGAAAAATTTGGGCAATTTCTTTCAGAAGGGGGATCAAATTTTCCGCCTCCCCTCTCGAAGATACATTTCACCCTCTCCAAATTAACTACTGGACACTGTCCTGATATGAAATATGTGTCCGATATGAAACGGTAACACTTATGTAAAAATAAAACCTTTAAAGCTTGTTACATTACCAAATCCTATTTGAGAATAGTTGCACACACAATTCAGTAGTGGGTCTTAGTAGGCTTAAATTTAAGCGTCTTGATTTCCTTATAATGAGTATGGCTAAAAACCCTCCGTCATAAGATTTAGAACCTTGCTTGAATCTGCACTGAACAAGGATCAATTTAAGTCTTACCTTTATTCCAGCAAAGAAATCATCGCTTCTTTTGGTATCAGAAATATCTTCGGAGTCCGGGAATACAGAACTAACCTCACAAAAGAACTGAAAAATATAACAAAAAGGAGCTTTATATCCGATTTAGGAAAAAATAATTAGGCAAAAATATTTGATTGTTTTGACTCATGAAATAAGCAACAAGCTTAAATCAAAAACCATCTGGCTATCCTCAATCTCGTAACCAGAGCCACTTGCATCACTTATTAAAGGTTTTGTTTTAAAATAAGAGTGATAATGTTTGTTTACTCATCAATTTTAATTTACAAGCTTTTTCACATTGAATTGACACAGACCTCTTGAAAAGAAAAACATTTTTTGCTTATATAAGCATAATATAACAATAGGAAGACACTGTCCTGATATGAAATACGTGTCTGATATGAAACAGAAACACTTAAATAAAAACAAAACCTTTAATTTTACTACTTGACGTGATACAATCGTTAGCGCTGTCAGAATCCTAAAAAGCGAACTAAGGGACTTGGTTTGAGTTTGGATTATCCTTTTAAAGTGCTTTCATTGTACCGTAAGTTGATCTAATGTCGACCCCTCTTCTAAATTCGACACCCTTCTTTAGAGATAGGAATAACTGGAAGGTCGGAATCACTGATTGAAATTATTTTTCTTTGCTTTAGGGATTAGAGAGGAATAAATCTTTTGTCAATCATTGATTATGACCTTCCTATTATTCCTATCTCTAAATAAGAGTGTCGAAATTAGAAGAGAGGTGTCGACATTAGGCTAACTTACTGTATTTGGGATATTGTAAAAAAGAACCAACTTACATTTTTCTGTAAGCAGAATTTTTGCCCATCAGTGTTTTGTAAAAAAGATTTTGTTTGATTTCCATGTAACGTCTCTGTCTTCACTAATTCTGCATTACCATCAGATGTGCGTGTGTACCATGACACTTTATATTTTGCATTGTTCTTAATTTGTTCTGGTTCGAAATCACAAGTGAAACGTATTCGGTTGCCATGACTACCAACAGTTACTTCAGGTTTTCCTTTCAATTTGGGAAACTCATCTAAAAAAAATAATAAAACGGCAATTATGTTGTAAAGTACCAGAGGCATATGAGTTTTTATAAAAGCTGTCATTCTTATACCTTATCATTTTTTTTTTAAATCCGGCCCCAGTTTAGTGCCGGCCCCGTTTGCGCTGGCCTTCATTACGTCAAAGGTCGTTTTTTCCATTTTTAGCCAAGCCCTATTTTAATTTAGACCCTTCTTACACAAGCGACAAAAAATGACGGCTATAAGGGCCGATGTAAAAACGGCCGATTAGGTAGTTAATGGAAATATTAAAATGTTTTAACATTTTGAACCCAAACTGGTCCACCAACATGTATTTATATCTCGAGGTACAGGTCAAAGCAAATATAAATTTCACAATCAACTTTGGTTTCTAAATGATGTGGACACTGACTTTCAAAAGCACTCAAAATTTCTGTCTTTACCTTCAAACTTAATTCTCGTGGCAACATTTTTGCGTCAAATGGGCAAGAAACATTATCGAATTTTGCAACAACGTTTTTAAAAAAATATTCAAGATCTTTGAAGCCCTCTAGTGCTCTTAACTTTGTAGGTCTTAAAACGTTCTTAAAACGCTCTTAATTGCACCATTTTGTCAATATGACTTTTAGTGTCAAAAAAGCTTTTAAAATGTTCTTAGACTGGTCTTACAATCGTCTTATTATCAAAGAGTTATGCTCTTAAATAGTTTGTTTCCAGTTTGATCTTATAGCAAAAAATATGTACGACCTAGGGAAAGAAAATTGTCTGATTACAGTCAGCCCTCTCTAATTCGAACCTTCATTGTTTGAATCTTTCTGTAATTTGAACTGAATAATATGGTCTTCTCATCTGGAAAGTGGTTTAAACTACTTTCTGGAGTCTTGTGTCAAGTTGCAGTTGGTCCCTTGAAGATCGAGTCAGAGAGGGTTGACTGAAATTAACATGTAAAGAATATCAGAAAAAAACTTACTTGTGCAACCAGGGGAGAAACCATTTGGAGATCTTTCACCGTCAGGACAACGTGTTTCATTTCCTAAAAAAAACACAGGATAATTTTTTTCTTTTTTTGGAGGTGGTTCCACCCTGTCTCGATATATAAAATATCAAAATATTACACATAAAAAAACATAGAAAGAAGCAAAGAATTACATTACGATATAACTTTTAGACTAAGCTTAGTTCAAAGAAATTGACTGAAAACCTGATTTTTACGTCAAAAGTGATGGCGACATAAAATAGGATATGAAATCTGACCAGTGGAAACCTAAGTGATAAGTCAATCAATCTTTGTGGAATTTTTACAGAGGAACTAAAAGTGGCTTCACATCTATCAACAAAAGCATTGTTAATGGATTCTCTCCCTTTAGATGGAAACCCATTCTTATACACCGTAGTCTAATTCATTCTCTCCCCCCACAGTTGTTATTATGATGATCAAAAATTAAGATCACCGATGCTATAGGGCATATCTAAGAAATTTTCACATAAGGCTAAAGGAGATCGGATTACATATCAACAAAGGGATTGTTACTGTAATCAGGGATATCTTATAGCGGAGCTGGATAACGCACATTTAAAAAAGCCTTGCTCTATCTCTGTCGCTAACATTAAAATTTGATATGAAATTTAACTTTTTTAATTACAAACTCGTGAAATTTGGATTTCCTCTTAGCCAATGATTCTGCTTCTGCATTTATCGTTCACGATTAAAAACTTTTAATTATCAAGAGGGTCTGTAAAACATTGGTGAATGACAATTTAAAAAAATGAAAAACATTGTTTTCATTGGTAAAGTTATAAGAAGTTTCTTCTCTAAGATTATAAATAGTACTTTTTCATTTGAAATACCGCGCTACACCGCGGGGTGCCTCACTTTCTAACTGATATTTTCAGATAGCAAGTCGGTATGTCTGATTATGGAAAAAATTTCAAGTCAATTGAAACAATATTTGTCAAAATATTTACATCCGAAATTTTTAAAGAGAAATCATGAAATCTTCTCAAATTCATAACACACGCTGATAAAAATAGATTTCATTTACAAGGAAGCTTTTGGGGTATCTTCTACAAATATTATTTTGATGAAAAGTGGGAACATCATAGCAAAATATGTGCAAACGTACTGCATGAATACTTTGTCTGCTTCATTTTTCTTAAAAAAACAGAACACTCAAGGGGACAGAGATGGATTTCTATTATCAACAGTTTACAATAGAAAAGACAAAGAAGCAATCCGCTAAGGAATTCTCGTCCTTCATCCAGCTCCGCTATAACATATCCCTGTGTAAAGTAAAAAAGTTTGTGACCATAGATTTATAAAGCCCGAAGGGCTAGATGTCGTGCTTTAAGCAATCGCAGGAAAAAAAAGTGAATATCGGAAAAATATTGTTGCTATTGTTCTCAAAAACCCGCGAAGCTTCTAATTGGCCGAGCGCTGAAATTCTATTGTAATGTCACGTGACCTAGGTAGGATTTCCTACCTGACAACGGCAATTTTTTCAGCAAAAGTACCCCATCTAGCCCTTCGGGCTTCATAAATCTATGTTTGTGACCCGCAGACGAAAGATACCCGAAAGCTCCCTTTTCTATAACTATCTACCCGAAGGCAGGGGAGTGCGCTACATTTTTCCCTGGAAATCATTCACTGGTCCTTGACCTATCTCTCTAGTTGCTAAACACCAAGCAGAGAAGTATCAAGTACCATTTTGGGAATCTTTAAAGAAACCTGGCTAGAGGGGTCAAACCCCCAACCTTGTGCATCATAGTTCGATTCTCTACCCTTCGTCATGCTACGGCTGTAGATGTAAAACCCAGCTGGCACACAACGTTGTTTTAACGTTCATCTAACTTTATATGGACGTTGTGAACGTTAAATAAACGTTGAAACAATGTTGTGTGCCAGCTGGGAAAGCTTACCGATGCAATAAGACATTGGACATCCTGGAGTAGCAGGTAGATTGTAAACAAAATAATCCTCTCCTTGTACCTCATCTTGACATCGTTTGATATCAATGTTGTATTTATGTGCACAGCAATTCCCAGGATATACAACACACACCGGGACCGACGTTGAGACATTAACCTCCGTTGGATGTGAACCATTTAACCAAATTGGTAACGTAGTGCCTGTGATAGAAATTTCGAACGTCATAACAACGTTTATCTGACGGCCCTAACGTTCATATAACGTTACATGAACGTTAAAATAACGTTCTATGCTGGCTGGAAACGGATAATGAACCAGAACGGAAAGAAGATGACTAACTTTAGAAGCGTGATAATATTAAGAAAATTTTCATAGAAATATAGGTTACGAGTTTATTAGTCTAGAATCCAATAAGCTGGGTGTTTGAATAAAAAGAGGCCCGGAATTGTACCACCAAAAACCCTAAAATAAGGTGGTTATAAACTAAAACCAGGTTTTTTAGAGCAGTCCAGCTTATGGTAGCTGAAAATAATTTCAAAAATAGATAAACAGGAGGGGGGTCTCATGATGAGACCGTTGGGTGTAGGGTATATACTTTTTGAAAATTAAACAGCGGGGAACACAATTATTCGGAAAATTATAGTGATCTAATCAAACTTCTTCCTCGATGAGGGAAAATGTTTCGTTGATATTTTTCACATTTGTGCCACAAGTGCCATCAGATTCCTATTTGTTTCTTCAAAATGTGTTTAAAAGTGGCAAAAGTGCTTACATTTTTTGCCACCTACATTTCCACTGATCAGTTCGGGAAATATTGCATAGATCCGCAACGTTGCGTAATTTTGTATTTTTTGCGTTGTAATATTCCGCAGTGCTGCGAAATTCCGCAGCTTTATCGCTGCATAATTTCGCAGCCATGGCCTATGGACCAAAACCGGCATCTCAGGGCCTGGACCGGGGTCCCAAAATAATGTGCATTTTGAAGAACAACCCAAAAGAAAACTTTTCACCCTAGCATTTTAATTTCCTACCTAGCGATTACTCACAATCATTCTTGGAAGAAGTGCTACTCAAATATGCCAGATTTTGCCTAATTTTGCTTCTATTTGCGAAAATTGGTCGTCATAGTTGGTGTTCATAATCGCACACTCCCATTGGGAACGTTGCGAAAAATTGAAGCGCACGCTGAGGGAATCGTTGCAAAAAAAACGCAACATTGCGGAATTTTGCAACGTTGCGGATCTATGCAATTTCCCGAACTGTGATCGTTTGTGCCGTTCGTGTTCCAAGTGGCAAATTCTCAATATCCACCAAGCAAAAAACAAATTTGTTTTGTTTCGCGCAGTTTGTGTGAAAAGTGGAAAACAAAATGGCAGCTTTCGAATGCATAAATTTGATTTTAATTTTGCATTAATTATCCGTCGCTATGCAACTAGAGAATAAATTTATTTAAAGATAGCAGAAGGCATAATTTATGTTGTAACGATTGAAAATGTAATATAAAGACCAGAGTAAGGCTCTGTTGCCGTCGGAATTTTACCACTATTTTGGACCCGTATTAGAAGGAGCGTGGTCTCGTTTTTACACATTGCCTGATGCAAGTTAGCTGAAGAAGCCACTTTTCACACTTTTTTAAAATGTTTCAACTTGATGGTGGTAGAAGTGGGAACGAGGGTAAAAATGGCAAAAGTGTAAGTGAAACAATTACCCTCGATAAAGGAAACAACATATGAATTGAGTCAAAAGACCTTTTCATAAATTACGTCACGAGCAATGTTTACCTCGTTTTCAAAATACTGCAATGGTAATCGATTCCCAGAGGAGCACATAAGAATTTGCCCTCTATGTTATTCATAAGAAAAACACTTGAATACTTAAGACATCAAATTACCTTGTAATGGTTTTAAAGTAGGGCAGGTCGTTGAACTCAAAATAATTCATGAGAAGACCTGATGGTGTATTAAGTCGAGACTGGCCTTAACAGAGAATGATTTGATATAATCTTTGGTGTGAATTCCGTCATCAAAGTTCTAGCAAGTGGCTCGACTTTTCACGTGCTATATTTAGACAGGGATATCTTATAGCGGAGCTGGATAACGCACATTTAAAAAAGCCTTGCTCTATCTCTGTCCCTAACATTAAAATTTGATATGAAATTTAACTTTTTTAATTACAAACTCGTGAAATTTGGATTTCCTCTTAGCCAATGATTCTGCTTCTGCATTTATCGTTCACGATTAAAAACTTTTAGTTATCAAGAGGGTCTGTAAAACATTGGTGAATGACAATTTAAAAAAATGAAAAACATTGTTTTCATTGGTAAAGTTATAAGAAGTTTCTTCTCTAAGATTATAAATAGTACTTTTTCATTTGAAATACCGCGCTACACCGCGGGGTGCCTCACTTTCTAACTGATATTTTCAGATAGCAAGTCGGTAGGTCTTATTATGGAAAAAATTTCAAAAAATTGAAACATATTTTCAAAATATTTACATCCGAAATTTTTAAAGAGAAATCATGAATCTTCTCAAATTCATAACACACGCTGATAAAAATAGATTTCATTTACAAGGAAGCTTTTGGGGTATCTTCTACAAATATTATTTTAATGAAAAGTGGGAACATCATAGCAAAATATGTGCAAACGTACTGCATGAATACTTTGTCTGCTTCATTTTTCTTAAAAAAACAGAACACTCAAGGGGACAGAGATGGATTTCTATTATCAACAGTTTACAATAGAAAAGACAAAGAAGCAATCCGCTAAGGAATTCTCGTCCTTCATCCAGCTCCGCTATAACATATCCCTGATTTAGAGATCGTCACAACTGCGAACTATAAGGTCTGAAGAAGCCTTCAAAATTTA
Source organism: Clytia hemisphaerica (assembly GCF_902728285.1). NCBI lineage: Eukaryota > Metazoa > Cnidaria > Hydrozoa > Leptothecata > Clytiidae > Clytia > Clytia hemisphaerica. Next base: position 361,663 of record NW_027104315.1, on the reverse strand, counting down.
CCTAAGGTAGAATATCCTGTTATAACTTTGGGCCGAGATGGAGTTTTTACAAGCTCTTATTTGATTTGGTCGGTTGTTAATCAGTAATAAAACAATTTTGTTACTTTTTCTAAAGAACGCGTCATTTTTATTACTTAAAATGACCAATTATTAAAGTATCTTATAAAAATTCCATCTCATCTTATACCTATGAAAATTTACCAACAGAACTGCATGATTTTAGAGAATCGCCTTACCGCAAGAATTGATATTAGGACATTGTTCGGGCATAATTGAACCAGCAGGGCTTTTGAACCGATACCATCCCGTCTTAATTTGTCGATCGCATCTTACACCACTTGCTTCAGGTTCTATGGAAAATCCGGTACTCCTTTGCCAGATGGTGGAACTTGCATCGAGAAAATGAGGTTGGCATGTGTCTAATGATAATAACAAAAATATAAAGTAAAAAGTGTTGAATGGTGAAGTTGAAATTCATGATAGTCCTGCTGTTAAATTGTGGCTAGATTTTAATATACACCCTCTTCTCACAGACCCAGTATGATTTTATCAGCCAGTGGGGATAAAAATAACGGACCAAAACTCGATGAGGATTGTTATTCCCATGTTTTTTATTGCTGGGGATTTGAATTACATAGTTTTCCAGACAGAAAATTCAGTAGGGATGGAAAAAATAGCACATTATTTTGCAGTGGGGCTTATATCATTATCTTCAACGGGGACAAAAATCAGAGTATAATTTTCGACTGGGAGAATATTTCAACCAATTTTTTGATGAGTAGGAAGGGTTCCCAGTGTTTTAATAAATGCTCATTTAAACCTATAAAGTGCAATTTGGGAAGCCTGAAAAGAGGGTCACTCCTACAGTAGGTCGCTTAGCTTTAGGACTCCCCCGCAGGTCTAAAAACATTCATGATTAACTCGCTGAGGAATATCGGTTAGAAGAGATCTTCTGGAAATGGGGCACTAATAATTTCACTGTACAGCTTTTACTCTCCTAATCTATATTTTGACCAAAAATGAAAAGTCGGATGAAGATATAAGACGAACTTCCCTCATTTCTAAGTATAGTTGGCGCTCTCTAATTCGATCTTCAAGGAATTGGATTTGAATCAAATAAGGGAGCTTATCGTTGACGGGGACTTTAACGATCATCGAATAAGGGAGCCTATCGAATAGAAGAACGTCAAATTAGAGAGCGTCAACTGTATTTTCTTTGGTTGTAGAGGAACAATACTTGTCTAAAGGTAATTTAAACTCGGTGCTGGGACTGATTTAGGTGTTTTCATAAAAAAAATGTGTATTTCCATTTTTGTTACGTGCTTCACACGAACGATTGTCAATATCATAGCTTGACTAAATTTCTAAATAATCAGGCACTTTATCTTATTGTGATTGTGTTGTGTCAGCCAACCCACTTTCCCTTTGATAATATTGACGAATTTTATCTTTTTGAGACCCTTGGGACATAAGGTACTAGACTATACCTCAAATAAGCATTTTCAAGTGCACACTGCACTTTTAAACTTTTTACCAAATATTGATGGTTAGCGGGTTCAAAAATTATATGTGAAAAAGTCATATCAGTGAATAATTTGGATATAACCAATGATATTATAACCTTTGTAAATAAATAAGTCACATGATGCAGTAGCAAGGTGGGTTCATTGAGTTTTAAGCCCGGAAGGCTAGAGACGAGACTCCGGGATGGGAAATGAAACCACTTATTTCCCAGCCAGAATGTCCACGCGTAGTGTTTACATAAATGCCGGATTGAAACTAAAATCTATCGCTAGATTTCGAAAAATGTCGTCTTCCAAAACATACAATTCGTCGTTTTGATTACGGCGCGTTCTATGCGCGTTTTGGATGGGAAATAAAGTGGTTTCAGTTTCTCTTGCTTGAGAAGGATTTAAGTTTTCAATGGGAGGGTCGACTAAAATTGGGGCTAAAACTTGAAACCTGAAATCTGTCGCGGGCGAATTGAACACGAGTTTTTTTAGGTATTTTTTTCTTTTTACCTAAAGGCTGCTGACTCTAAGATGTAAAGGGAGCAAAGGGGCACTGAAATTAGTAATCAGAGGCACTTTTTTGCCCGCCCCCCAAAAAAGGTGGCAGCTCGGAAGGGGGGGGGACATAGGGCATTTCTTTAGAAAATCATTCCGCATCAAAAAATCATAGCCATGCTTGTACTAATCCAGAGTCTACTTCCAACTAAACTTTTCTTTCTGATAACTTTTAAAGATATGAGGCGTTGGTGGTGTTGTTGTTGTGGTGGTGCTTGTTGTAGTAGTTGCTGCAAGGGAAGAAAACGACCGTTGGTTGATTACTAAAGTGACGTTGTTAAATATCATGAACTCAAAAAACAAATCCTTTCTATGAAATAGTTTAATACAGCCCTTCTCAAAGTGATTTTAGTCATATTTTTGGTAAAGTAAATAGGCGTACCTATATCAAGTTTACAGACATAATAATATGCAGGATTACAAGGTGAATCATTCCAGACACCATCATATCTCCAACGGTGAAGACAATTCTCCATTCCTCCATAATTATCTGGTTGACGTTCTCCCCATTTTGTCCAACTAAAGGCTGTTCCATCAGACCATGCAAAATTCAAATCAGGTCTTCTAAATCCACCGTACCAGGGCATTACTTGAGAATCATACCTATTTCAATTTAGGGGAATCAAAAAAGAGAAGGCTTTTAACGACGTTATCAAGCTTGACAAACCCTAATCGTTTAAATGGGGATGCAATCTCGTCTCCAGAGCAACTTGCCTGCTTTTGTTTTTACTGGAAAATCGTAACAAGCGTGACCTTCATCATAGCCGGTATAAAAAACCCTGGTCTGGAGAAGCTTATTGTTTTAACTTTTTGTTAGTTTTTTTCTTTGTTAATATCAAAAGATAAAAATCGATTTGCTCAGTATTTGATCACGTTACCAAGTATTCCCCTTGGGATTGGTTTAAGATTTAATCACATGATCAAAAAGTGAGCAAAACAAACTAATTTCTCAACGCAAGTTCAATTAAGAAACAATGGAAAGAAACAAAAGGCTTCCAGACCGGGTTTTTTATACGGATTATGCTTTCATGAGTTATATCAGAATGATAAAAAAGAAACTTTGTTCGAATTTGACGGAACTCTCGAATTTAAAGTGCTAACAGCTAGGGCTTCATCAATGCACCAAAAGAGCTCCTACTAAACAAATTTCTCACGAATCATCGCCATAAATAAGCAACCTGTACAAACCTAACAACAATTTGTTGATTCAAAAATTTCTTAGTTACTCTTAAGGGATTTGATTAAAAAGCAATTTATAAAGGCAATTCTTTGTTAAAAGTGTTAAAGAACCTAAAACATAACTTTTATGTTCAAATACTAAAATCAATTTTCCGACTATGGCCAGAGTCCTTAAATGGTATTATATACGAACCTAGTACTAATTTGTTGATTCAAAAAATTATTTTCTGCTCCTGAATGGACACTTGTAAGATGGCCGCCTCGATCAATGCAATTTATTTCTGCGTTTTGCCATGTCTTAGTCACAGAACTGAAGTAATAGTCAAATCCATTATACCGTGTTATATCTCCGCCTCCTCCTAAAACAATTATATAGAAAGGCATCGTATATTGCAATGCCAATAGCAAATATTTTGTATTTTTATTGTGTCAGTGCAAGTTGGGATTATTCTTTTGCGATCGATCTAAAACCTGGTGACGAAAACCAGTTTTTTAAATCGGATTATTCCGATTTTTATGATGAATGGAATGAATGTTTGCTGGCTTTCAACTGTAGGATTGTCTATTTGTCCGTTTTTTTTTTGTTTTTTTTTCGCGTTTTGATTTGTCATTTTTGTTGTACCGTTATGTTGACTTGTCGATTTGAGTTGATGATATGATTTCGTTGAATACAGTATATGGCCCCCAAAACGGAGACGGCCCCCAAAACGGAGGTTTTCATTGAAATGAAGATTCTGACTTGTAGATTTATCAGAATTAAACGATTTTTGTTTATTTTGAAAGAATGATGGTTATACTTAAAAATGAGCATGTTTTTGCTGGTTTGAGACAGATTCAAAATAATATATTTGCGTCTAAAGGAAATATTTTAGCACCAAAATTAGATAAAAATTGCATATAACTCACTCTAGCTCCTTGGATATTGAAAATAAGTTATGAAAACGGGGTATAGGAAACTTGCTACATCTAATGCCGTTCAGAAAATGCAAATACATCTGTGACTTTAGAGGCTGGGTAAAAGATATAGCATCTTGAAGGTCAACCAGTATTTTGGAGCCCTAGAATCAGCATTGACAAAACCGAAAATTCTAAATATGAGAAAAAGCAAAAAATCTTGGAATTCTACTTCTACCACCCTGAGTTAATAGTTTCTAACAAAAAATTAACATTATATATAAGATTTTTCGTTGAATCAGCAAAAACGGCAAATTCTGTCATTTTTTTGCAAAATATAGGAGAAAAATATCTTTAAAGCTTAATATTTTCAGTTTCAGTTAAGCTTTTTTTCTAAAATTTTCACAGCTTATTCCATACATAAATGGAACTATTTTCAAAAGAGATTTGTTTTCAAAAACTTGATTAAGACGTTGTTAAATCAAAATTGTCATTTTGAAAATTTCTAAATTTTCAGTTTGGACTTTGCAATATCGAAAAATCTTGAAATATTTCATAAAAATCATAAATTTTACATCCATCGGGTCGTAAATTTAAGGGAAAACACAAATATGTTCATAGTTTTTCCCCCTATTACCACTGGGCTTAATAATTTGATTTTAACTCACCTCCGTTTTGGGGGCCCCAAACCTGCATTTTGACAACCAGGGATATACTGTAAAAATTTTATCAAATAAATTTATGCCCAAAACCCTCTAAATCATATTTCAAAACTATGGTCAAAATTTTGTATTCATATCTTAAAGATATCTCGAGAAATCGCTAAAATTTCAAACCTCCGTTTTGGGGGCCATTAGAAAAAAGCTACCTATCTTTAAGCGATTGAAAAATATTGTTGAAATTGGAAATTTTGAAAAAGAACTTCCAGGAAATAAAGTAGAGATGTTAAAGGTTTTCATGCAGCAAACATTTTTGTAAAATCTCTTTTCCTCTAGATTTGAGAGAAACTTCAAATTTGATCGCCGTTTTGGGGGCCACATACTGTACATATATCCATGAATCTTGAAGGTTCAGTTGTGAGTTATGTATTCTATTCCACTACAACTATAGCTTTCTCCACATCACACCTTGGTTTTCTTTTTCATTTCTGACGATATAACTTAAGTTTCTAGCGGAGGGAGGGATTATATTAATGTTTTACTAGTACTACAAAATACTTAGCATTTTGTAGTATATGTTTGTAGAGTATACCCTGTGTTTATTTTTCAATAAATAAAGAAAATCTTTTCTGGTTGGAATGTTCTTGACTTTTTGCTTAACATGCGTTGTTTCTGAATTTTAATACATACTGCATTATATCAATGCAGTCAAAACATGTGATTACTCGAAAAAATACACGTGATTTTATTCCCCAGTTGCAACTTACAGCTGATAAGTTTATTACTGTCAATAAATTTAAACCAATCATGAATAAATGTCATGTAAGAAACACGTAAAAATTTCGAGGAAAACCGTGATTTGTCTTCAGACATTAATTTTGCAGCCTGCGTTATTTTGAACATCAAGCAGAGAGGCATTAAGTACCATTTTTTGGTATATGACTGAACCGATAATTAAACCCACAACTTTGCGCACCATTATCGGATGTTCCGCTGCTGCACTACGGTCGCTTCTTATAGCTACACGTTTGAAACTGTAAGCTGAATAGTAGATGATTTAATTAAGAGTTATTAATTGGATCGTACTTATTACACGATATAAGCAGCTGTTATTAGTTTCTGTCATCATTAATGAATTTCAACTGCTAGCTTCTGCGGGTTGTGTTGTGTATTTCAACCCACAGTACTCATTTTCTGGTCATGTTCATGTAGTGTGATTATCTAAATTTTCATTTCAAAGTTAAAGTGTGACTGACTGTACTACAAGAAATACTAATCTACTGTAACAGCCTAGAATGTAACGTGAAAGGCACATGCCGAAATCATATATCGACCTGTGCCGACCAATCCAGATTCTATTCAGAGCTCAATCAACGTCGAGAAAAGTAACCATGAAGACAATCCATGATCTTGGATTAGGTTCAATGTTGATATTTCTATTCCCGTCGTTGAAAACACGACTCAAAAATGTCATCAATGCTTTTTAAAAAGAGTCAGTGATGGAAAATCATAACATAAAGATTGTCTATTATCTTAATTGAAGTAACATTACCACAATTAATAGTTTAGTAATTACTTATACATTTGGGAACCATGTAGAAGATTTCTTTTGAAAGAAACTCATTTCAATTAAACTTGGAGGTTTCTAGGGAATTCGTAAATAGTAAACTGCATACTGATACAGTCTGCTAGACATTAATTAATATGATAATATTTGCTCTTCATCCTTTCTACAATAATTAGATTGACACATGCACGATAAAATTTCTTTACTTGGTCCTCAGAGGTTGATATGTTCTTTGAAAACTCAACCTCAACGACTATTTTATCATAGCAGATATTAGGCAAAAAATAATGAACGGTCGATACATTACCCTTTCATAATTATGGTATCACCCTATAACACCTATTTTACTGATAATAAATAATATCATAAGCATAACTCCAGTCTTACGAATAGCCCTCCAAATCGCGGACTATAGTTTTTATGTATTTTAAACAAATAACCAATAAACACTTTCAAAAATTGACGGTAAAAACATGCGACTTTACAGTAAAGTTTTTCTTATATTAAAAATAATTTGTCGAATAGTTAGATACAGTAAAATTTTAAACGACCCCGTTTTTCCAGTAGGTCACTTCTCAGATAAACAAAATGGTGAAGATAATAACTTCAGTTGTTAAAAATTGTTCTTCAAAAATATATTAGGCCGAGGCTAATTTATCATAAAACAAATTGAGAACCACATAAATATATTTGCCATTCTGCTGCTTTTTATGCTTTAAGAAACCCAGTACAAATATAAACCCAGAGGTGGGGGGGGGGGCACTCAAGGTAAACGACCTGCCTTACATACGGCCCTTTAGTGCCCTTTTTCCCAAGCCTCTCATAGTGCACTGTAAGGGTCGAAATGAGCAAAGATGAAAACAATCGCACTGTTAGGGTGCAGAATTTGGAAATTCTAATTATATCATACCATTGAGTTTCAAGCCCGGAAGGCTAGAGACGAGACTCCTGGATGAGAAATAAAACCACTTATTTCCCATCCAGAACGCCTACGCGTACTTTTTACACAAACGCCAGATTAAAACTAAAATCTATCGCTAAATTTGGAAAAATGTGGTCCTCCAAAACAAAGGAACCGCTAGATACAATCCGTCGTCATGATTACGGTGCGATTTGAATTGGAAATTATGGCTTCAATTTCTCTTGCCTGAGAAGGGTTAAAGTTTCGCATCTACCCCTTTCGGGCTTGAAAGTCAATTTATCATACCATAATCCTTGCTAATGATCGAGTTACGTTTTTTAAGGGAGCACTAGTGTTTATGTTGAAGAATTGCGAAGTCATCCAGGCAAATCACTCGATTCACAAGTTGCAAGCAAAATACTCAAACTTATAGTATGATGAGGGGGGGGGGGTAAGTACCCCCTTAGGCAAATGAAGGGTACGTGCCGCACATAAGGGTACCTTTTTTAAATTAGTCCCGCTAAGCGTCGGAAAAATCTGAAAATAAAATTTCAGTCCCATTAACGGTCGGAGAAATAGGAGAATTTCAACTTTTTACCCCCGGAAAGATCGAAATTTGGTCAAAATTGGTCAAATTTGTCCCAATAAGGGTCGTAAATTTCACAAAATCTTCCTTTGTTTTCTCCTTTTTAGTCCCGGAAAGGGACTGAGAAAATCCTTTTATTTCACTTTGAGGCTCACCATTTACGATATGAGGTAGTGAAGGTGCCGTTGTTGTTGTGGTTGTTGTGGTTGTGGTAGTCGTCGCAACTACGAGGGAAAAGATAAACGCGAAAAAAGGATCAGGATAAAAATAACTTTTAACCCTATTCAACCTAGGCTTTTAGGGGCGGTTCAGAGCTAGGGAAGGGGGCTTTTCCTGTACCACCCCTAAATTTTTATTTTTTATTTATTTTATTTATTCTTTATTTAGAGTTGGGTACTAAAAAATGATCTAGTGGGTCTTTTTGGATGAAATTTGGCACACAAGATCTTCGTCACTTAAGGTAACTTTTGACAAAAAATGTACAGAAAATTTGATGGCAAAAGCTCTATTATTTCAGGAGCTATTACGAATAATTTGACGAACAGAAACAGCCCCCCCCCCTAGGCCGAATAGGGTTAAAATGAAGATACGATACACCTTTTTCTTTTTATAAGCATAACGTTTATTATAAACGTACTTAGGTCCAAATTTGGTAAAAAAAGTTTATGCATAATGCTAAGCATACCTCAAAGCTGAAATGCAAAAAAATCCGTACAGATTTTCTAAACCACTGAATTTTTTCTTCTTTTGAAGCTATTTGAGCTTTCTTAGACCAAATTTCGAAATTACAGAGAAACTCTCGTTCTTTAAGCCGAATCAATAATTCGACTTAGAAGTTCGATATTTTCATAAAGCCAAAGAAAATCAACAAATCGAAGTCTAAGCATATAAATAAGCATAAATTAAGATTCAAAATGAAATTTTGCTAGCCATATTGAGCGTACCCAATTTTCCCGTATGCTCATAAATAGAAAAAAGTGTAGCACTTTAAAAATATTGAAAAACATTTGATATCAATTGAAATCTTAAACAAAAGCATATCCTACTCGGACCCAAACACTTGGAAATTCTTATAATGTTAATCAAATTGGGCTTTTCCAGAAAAAAACGTATACCCCTGTTGAGGAGGTCCATCATTTCGTGACTGGAAATGCTGCAATCCCCTGGAATTCCAGGCAATTTCAGGCTTAAACCCCTCTGAAATTCTGAATTTTAGTAGGGTTTAAAAGGCTTTCCCCATGGAATTCCAGTTATTTTTGACAGATTTTTGTATCTCCCTATGGAATTCCGCCACATATTAAACCATTCCATTGGAACGGAAATGGACCTCCTCAACAGGGGCTATACGGTTTTTTTCTGTGAAAGCCCATTATACGGGGGTAAATTCCTGCTGGCCAATTTTCCCATTGCACTAACTATAGCGGACCAAATTCTCATTTTCCATTTTTTATTTTTCCGAAAATAAGGAAAAACGAATTTTGTCTTTTGATGATCAAATGTCCAAAGCTTTTTTAACATAAGCTCACCTTTATCAAGTTTACAAATATACTGAAATGTTTGCCCGCAACGTAAGTCATTCCATAAGCCATTGCTGAGCCGATGCAAGCAATTCTCTGTGAAATGACCATTTGGTTCCCCACCATTCCAAGCTGTCCACGAAAAAGTTGTTCCATCAGACCAAACGAAATCTCTATTAGCATTTCTATGCCCACCATACCAGATAGTGTTCGAGGGGGTGGTTCTAAAATTATTGTAATTTCATATTACGTTTTAAATGGTACCTTTTAAAATAACCATATCATTTACTAAAGTTCATCTCAGCAACAACCAGCAACAAAAATGGCAACAACAACACGTTTCATTGATAGGAAACAAATAGAAAAAATATTTAAGAAAAACTCAAAGGCCTCAAAGCACCTTCTATGTTGTTTTAAGGGTTCTGACCATAGTGAATTTTTAATATTTGCCACTTACAAAATATAAAGTTCTACTTAATGTAGCCCACAAAACTGTGACATGTTATACATTTTCTGTTAGGCCAATTATTTTGGAGTTTGAAAATTTAAGAATCGCAATGAAAAAATTTGACGAAGAAGAAAATGAAGTTTTTTTTTAAAGAAATTTTCGGAAAAAGCTTACTTGCTTCAAAATCTTGAAAATAGGTCCTTTTTGACCAATTTTCCATCCCGATTTTTCATAGAAAAATTCTCGAAGCAAAAAGGCTAATTACCCATTAAAACTTAGCACTTTTTTTGACCAATTTTCCATCCCGATTTTTCATAGAAAAACAGCCATAACTTTTGATGCATTAACTTAGAAAACTTTTCCAGAAAATTTAAAACAGTTCAAATTTTTGCAGACAAATTCGAAACAAAAAGGCTAATTACCCATTAAAACTTAGCACTTTTTATAAAAGAAGGTTGTTAACATATTTTTAAAGTTCATAACGTCATATTTGCAATTAAGTTCTTAATTACTCTTAAGGGATTTGATTAAAAAGCATTTTATAAAGGCAATTCTTTGTTAAAAGTGTTAAAGAACCTAAAGCATAACTTTTATGTTCAAATACTAAAATCAATTTGCCGACTATGGTCAGAGCCCTTAAATGGCAGGGTCGGATACAGGAGGTAGGTTACATGTTTTTTTTTATAAGCAAGTGTATGCCCCTTGGTCAGGCTCGTGTATGCTTAAGTTCTCAAAGTATAGAGGCATAGATTATGCTCATTATATACTTATGAATCATGCTTATAATTCACCCCGAGCCAAGTTTTAGTGAAATTTTAGAAATTTTGTAAAAATTTGTTCAGATTTGGAAGCGGTGGTAGCCGTGGAATGTCTTTTTTTACTTGGCCTCAACCAAACCATTTTAAACTAATAAAAAATTACAACTTGAAAAATATTTCAGGCTGACACATATGCTTAGGAATTCTACAAATCTGAGCCTTCATATGCTTATAAGCGTCATGCTTATAAAAAAACACATGTATCTTACTCGTTTATTCACGATGGAGAGTAATAAGTTTCCATATAAAGTAATACGATAATAAAATGCACTATCCTCCATTGGTTATAGCATCCCTCTGTATCCGAGCCTGAATGGTATTATATACGAACCTCGTATTAATTAGTGTATTCAAAAAATTATTTTCTTCTTGTGAATGGACACTTGTAAGATGGCCACCACGAGCAATGCAATCATTCTCTGCGTCTTGCCATGTTTTGAAATTCGAGCTTAGGATATAGTTAACTCCTTTAAAATTTTCAACGTAATTTCCTGTAAAAATGGGTGGATAGACTGGTTTTGTGGAACGTCATTTTAACCAACGAAAAGTTATTTTTGCCACCGGAGGAAGCCTAAAGCTTCTGAGGATGGCATTCATAGCTTCACACGCATAAGGAAGTTGGGCAAACAACTCATAATTTTGCGCGCGTTTTTCAGTATTTTAGTTCCGCATTAGCATTCTTATCTTACGGTCTCTCTATTGTTTTATCATCATCAAAAAGACTTTTCTGGAGTTATTTTGATCTGATTACTCATTTTGAAATGTCAGTTTGTCTTTTTCTTATCCCTGGAGAGTTAAATGAATATATTTCATTTCTGAAATCTGTGGTTCAGATATTCTTCTTAATTTGTTCTTAGGTTTTGGCCAAATTTCAGATTGCTCTTATAAAAAACGTGTAAGACAAGGCACGGATGTCACTCTAAGTAGACTGTAAATCACTCCCTTGACACATTTGTTAGCATTTGAAAGAATTTTGTCTCAGATGATAGGTCACTCTTAACAAAGATTACTGTAGGTCTAAGATCATTCCTTTTGAACGCAAATTCAACTGTATGTGTTCGTTTTGCTGCAGTGGCACCTTAATGAAAGTTATGGCTAGTTATAAAAAATAGCAGATATAATGTGTACAGGATGATTTAGTAACACTTTCCTTAGCTTTATTAACGTTTTAGTGTTTCCGCTTGGACCTGTGCATAGTTTTCTTGTTTTGTGTTTATTTTTTTGGGTGAATATTATGTCATTTAGGAACAGCTAACCTGGATGAGATTTACATGAAGTGCCCAAATGGATTTTGGCCAATTCGTTTATTTTGGAAATTTATTGTTTCTTGGATCAAGAGATTTACTTTTTGAGGGATTCTTTTCCCATCATTAGGCAAGAATAATTATTTTGCTTAGTAAGTAGAAATGCATGGACAGCACCCTTCGACCTTGAGAATGATCGCCTATAAAATTAAAGCTACCTTTTTAAGAGTCTTAGTCTTGATTAAATGTGTAGCAAACATTCAAAGAGTTGTAGTGCATCATGAAATATGTATTTTTCCAACAAAATCGAAATGATCAAAATTAATAGGAGAAATCTTTTTACCATAATGCTATTATATTATTAGATACCCTGAGTATCAGAGGTTAAGTTTTCAAAAAATATATTAACCTCTGAAGACAAATAATAGAAATTTTATCGCGCATGTGTCAATCTAATCACTGTACAAACAATCAAAGATGAAGAGCAAATATTACCATATTAATGTCTAGCAGACTGTATCAGTATGCAGTTTACTATTTACGAAATTCCCCAGAAACCTCCAAGTGAAATGAGTTTATTTCGAAAGAAATCTTTTATATGATCCCCAAATGTCACTGGAAATGTCACTTTTAATTGAATCGAAATAATAGACAGACTTTATATTATGATTCTCTATCACTGACTCTTTTTACAAAGCATTGATGACATTGTTTAGTTGTGTTTTCAACGACGGTAATAAAAATAGCAACTTTGAACCTCATCCAAGATCTTGGATGGTCGTCATGGTTACTTTTGTCTTCGTTGATTGTGCGCTGAATCTCGATTCGTCGGCACAGCGTCAATATATGATTTTGACCTGTGCTATTCACTGTACTATTAGAGATATTAATCATATGCAGTTTTTCTTACGTATGCGCACAATAGTAAGTTAGATAATTTCATTTTTAACCTTGACTCGTCAATTGATAAATGCGCGTACAGGCCCCGACAGAGCCAAATCTTTTCGACCAGTTGCGTTTTAAAGGCCCATTCCGCTGGCACATAACGTTATTTCAACGTTCACCTAACGTTATATGGACGTTTTGAACATTAGATAATCGCTGAAACAACGTTGTGTGCCAGCTGGGGTACTTGTTAGAAGACTTTATTGCAGGGTTTGTGCTTTTGCTAGCAATTTTAACTCTCGTGGGACTCTTATTAGGGGTTATTGTTTCATTAAAAAGCAACATTTTTTGCGTCTTTTATTCAAAAAAAACGACTAATCCGCCTATTGACTACCACTAACACGTTTTTTTTGTTTTGTTTTCTTTATTGAAACATAAACACAGGGTACATTACGAACATATAATACAAAATACTACTAAACATTAATATAGTCCCCCCCCCTCCGCTAGAAACTTCAGTTATATCGTCAGAGGTAAGACTATGAAGAAAGGAAAAAGTAAAACAAGGTGTGACGTGGAGAGAGCTATGGTTGTAGTAGACTAAAATAACGCACCACTGAACCTTCCAGGTTCATGGATATATTCAACGACAGAAAAAATTATAGTTTGATTTAAAATTAAAGTCAAGCTTTCATCACCGTATCATAAAAGCCGACAAAAATAAGAAGGGTTCAGTGGGAGGAAAACAATACCTAAGTCTTGTAGTTTGTCGAATAGAGATTGTCTCGCATGGGAATATGTAGAGAAGTGCAGAAAAAAGTGCTGAGTATTTTCAACTGAGTTAGTTCGACAACCACAAAAAAGTATCACGAAAACCATGCCTAAATTTGTGCTCGTTCAGATGACTGAACCCTACCGGAAGTTGATTTAGAAAGACTACACCTTGATTGTCAGAAACATCAAAAACACGAGATTGTTTGGCTCTCAAAAATTTTAAAATTGCATTTTTAAAGGTCTTAACAGAATCTCTTATATTTATGTCCAGAACATTCCACTGTGATATGCAGTAAGGAAAAAAAGTATTACAAAAACGCTCAGTTCGTATATTAAGAGGATAAATAGGATTGTTGTTCTTATGTTAACTGGCTGTGTGAGCCTGGCTGGCAGATAGTTACGTAAGTAAGACGGAGCTTGGTTATTTATGATTCTATAAAAAAATGTCATTTTTCTGGCAAAGCATCTGTCAGCAAGGCTTTCAAGGCCAAGTTCAGAATATATTTTCTCCTGAGAAGTTCCACGAAAGCAACCTGTGATAGCTAAGCAGGCATTATATTGAATAGATTCAAGCTTCTGAACAAAAGAGGCATTTCCTGGGCGGTCATATATGATATCACCGTAGTCAACATGAGGTCTATTGTAAGATTTATAGATGGTAAGAAGAGATCTTCTAGGCACATGTTTGCGAAGTCTGTTAATAAGGCCAATACCTTTATTGGCCTTTTTTATCTTCTCCTAAAGATGGTAATCAAAAGAAAGTTTTGAATCTAAGATAAGACCTAGAAGTTTCTGGTGCTCACTGACAGCGATGTTAGTGTTATTGAACGAGATTACTTGAGCATTAGCAGGAGTGATTCTGCAGGTAAAATAGACTTCCACAGCTTGTTGGTCAGGGTTGAAAGACATTTTCCATTGACGAGTCCACTCACTTACTTTAATGGGATAAATTTTCGCGGGGATTAAATTTCGCGGTTGAGCTCATCCGCGAAATTTTAAGATTTCGCGGGGATTAATTTTCGCGGATGAGGGATTTCCTGATTTTTCGCGGGGATTTAATTTCGCGGATTGGGGTACAAATTAAAATTTTTGAAAAGGGTCAAAACATTGAAATGAAATTTTTCCAGGAAAATTAAGAATTTTTTTTTCAAGTAATAAGAGGATGTTTTGGAATAGGGCGAGGAGATATGTATTACAACTATCAAAAGTTGAATTTGAACTTCCATGGTGCGGAGCTAAATTTGCAAAAAATTAAAATTTTTCGCGGAAACTAATTTTCGCGGATGGGCCTTTTTCAAATTTCCAATGGGACTTATTTTCGCGTATGACACCCAAATCCGCGAAATCCGCGAAAATTAATCCCCGCGAAAATTTATCCCATTAAAGTATCATGGCAAGATCTCTGTTTAGTACCCCATGGCTCAAGAGCAGGTCCATCACAAGGGAGAATAAGGAGGTGTCGTCAGCAAAGATTTTGGGTTTTGACTCAAGGTTTAATGGGAGATCATTAATGTAAATTAAGAAGAATAAAGGACCAAGAATCGAGCCCTGAGGTACCCCAGCATTGATCCTCTTCCACTCAGACGTTTTCCCATTCAACACAACTCTCTGATGCCTATCATCAAGAAAGTTACGTATTAAGGAAAGCAGAGGTCCGGTTACCCCATAAAATTTGAGTTTGAAAATCAAGCCATCATGCCAAACCCGGTCGAATGCCTTTGAAATATCTAAAAACACACCCCTGGTATCTAAAGAAGGGTTCACGCCAAACCCTGTAAAAATATCATGCGTTATGGACAACAACTGAGAAATGCAAGAGTCACCCTCCCGAAATCCAGACTGACATGGAGAAAATAGATTATTTGTCTCAAAATATCTGTAAAGTGCATCATAGATACACTTTTCAAATATTTTTCCAAACACTGGAAGAAGAGAAACTGGTCTGTAATTTTTAGCTATGCTCCTGTTTCCCTTTTTATAGACAGGAACCACATTGCCTTTCTTCCACTGTGATTGGAAAATGCCAGAATTGATGGAAATACTAAAATACTAAACAAAGGTTTTATTAGAGAATCACCACAGATCCTGATCATACGAGTAGAAACATTATCCCATCCATGGGCCTTTTTTACGGTCAAAGAATTAATAATTGACGCGATTTTTTCTTCGTCGCAGATTCAAGGTTATTTAGCCTGGAGTCAGTGAAAAATTGTTCAGGTGGCAGCACGCTGCCAGTTTCGATCAAAGAACATTGGTTTGCAAAAAGAGAGCTAAAAATATCGGCCTTCTCAGAAACATCGCTCACGAGGACGTTTCTTTCGTCGCGAATGGGTGGAATTTTAGGGGTTTTTCGTATGCTCAGGAACTGCTTAAGGGTAGACCAGTATTTCTTACTTCCGATGTTTGGATCATTTAAAGAATTGCCAAGACGAGAAAAATACTTGTCCTTTGCAGTATTAATGGCTAATCTGCACTCGACAACCACATCATCAAGTGCCTGGCGATCTAAGGGATTTTTCCACTTTCTCCATCGACGATATATTTTAAACTTGTCTAGAGGCATCTGCTTTATCTCAGGAGTCATCCATAACACATCTTTATCCCTGATTGTTATGATTTTGTTTGGGACAAAGTTGGAAAAAATGTTAAGGATCTATTCAGAGAGAAGGGCAAAACACGTCAGCACGTCACAAAATTAATTACAAAATAGAGTAAAAACAGCATTTTTCAAAGCTCATTATATTAGTCATCATGTAAACTCTACGATAAAAGATAATTGAAGCGATAAGTAACGGAATTCTTTTTTAATCGAACGGAAAATTATTTGAAAGAAATAATATGATTTGATTCCGATTTGATTATATAACTTTGCGTTGAAGGATAAAGTCGTCTTTTACGATGTCTGATCCATTGAGTTTCAATCCCGAAGGGCTAGAGGCAAAACTTTAACACTTCTCAGGCAAGAGAAATTGAAGTTATTTCCCATCCAAAACGCACATAGAATACGCCGTATTCATGACGACGGATTGTATGTAGCGGTTCCTTTGTTTCGGAGGACTACATTTTTTGAAATATAGCGATAGATTTCAGTTTCAATCCGGCGTTTGTGTAAAAACTTGCGTTTGGCTTGAAACTCAATGGTCTGATCCCGCTAGTAATGATATAATCTACTTAAGCTTAAATGAGGATATGTGTTCTCTATCTCCGATCTTTGAAAAGTAATTCGATTGAGACATTGAGATAAAATTCTTTTATTTCTAACAAATGGCACTTGAGGCATCCACACCAGTAGCGTAGCGTAGACAGGGGTGAAGGAAAGTTTGCTTAGGAGAGCAGATTTAAACGACAATTCAAACAATTTTCTAAAAGTCTTCTTTTTGGCGACAATATGACAGTCCGCCATATTTAATTATTTTTGAATGGTAGAAAAATTTTTATTTGAAAATTCGTGTTAGTTTCCCACTTTTAACTATATTTTCCGGGGGGGTTTCAGGGGGTGCCCGATTCCGCAATTCCGCCAAATTTTTCTCCAATTTCCGTCAAACCGTCTTAAATTGAACCAAAATTCCGTCACCGAAAATTCTTTTGAAATTCAATATTTTTGTCGAAAATTCCGCAAATTTTGAATATCTTTTACCAATTCCGAAAATCCGCAAATTTTTTTGCTAAATTCCGTTTTTCCGCACTAAAATTGTCTAATTTTCCGTCTCCGTCAGAGAACCCAATTTCCGTAATTCAGTCTAAATTTTCGCCAAATTCCGCCACTCCGTCCGAAAAAAGGGCCGATTCCGCTCCTCCGCCAACCACGAACCCCTTTTCCAACTAAAAGTAGTTTTTTCTCATATCAATTTTTGGTATTTTTTCTCCCAAATGCTAAGTACATGAAGTACTGCACTTCTGCTCTACTTGACTTAGGCATTATTATGAATTATCAAAAAGTAAAAGTTTAGCCAAAAGTTGGATTTAGTCTTAGGATTTTATAACAAAGAATTAGAAAATAAAACTCACCTTCGACAAGAGTCTGGGCACTGATGAAGTATATAAACGCAAACCAGAGTATTAGTCGCATTTTTGTTATTTATAAATTCTTTAAAGAAAGATAAAATATAAATCCAAATGTTTTGACTACATAACTTAGATATCAAATTGCGACACAGACATAATGACATTAAGCCTCCAAAATCATCATCAATCATTCATTTTCCTTTTGTTGTAGGCGATATCTAAAGGTTTTATTTTTGCATAATTGTCCCCGTTTCATATCAGACACATATTTTATATCAGGACAGTGTCTGCCTATTGCTATATTATGCTATGTTCATGATTATGCTGATAGTAGCAAAAAAACACATCCGTGTCAATCCAATATGTAAAAGTTTGTGAATTAAAATTGATGAGTAAGCAAAGCAGGCGATATCACTGTTATTCAAAAACTTTAATTAATATTCATCAAATTTTTACTAAAACAAACTAAAACCAAACCCTTTTCAAAATGCTTTCAATTGAGTTCAACCTGGTCTTTCAGTTGATACTACCCCCACCATTCAGTATCACTAAAAAATTTAATTTATCTCGGGTAACTTAATGCATGTCCCAAAAATGCATTAATTTTTCCGCCCCAGTTCCAGTCCCTAAACCATAACAAACTATACATTTTTGGAAGCGTATTTGGATGTAGAATACCGTATTCGGTGTAACTTAAATTCTTTCTCAGCAGAATTTGAGTTTTTTAAAGAAAACGTGATTATGACGTCATTATTTATGACGTCATAATTTTAAAAAGTTGAATATCTCAAGAACTAATACTCAAAGCTTTATGAAATTTGGACAAATGATAGAACTCATTAAGAGGAGGAGAATTTTTTTAATTTGAAAATTTGCTGATGTCAGCATTTTATCGCAAAATTTGAATTCTTGCAATTTCTGACGTCATTAATTTTGGGAAATACTTTTAAAACTTTTTGAAACATCTCAATGTACTTTATCACTGGTCCAAATTTCATAAAGTTTTGATTTATATTTCTCGAGATATTCAACTTTTTGTATTTATGACGTCATCAATCATGCCGTTATAATCAGTTTTTCTTAAGATATCTCTAACTATACTGAGAAAGAATTTAAGTTACACTGAAGACGATATTCTACATCCAAATACGCTTTCAAAAATGTATAGTTTGTTATGGTTTAGGGACTGGAACTGGGGCGGAAAATTAATGCAATTCGGGACATTTAGTTATATCGTTTTGCTTTCATCAATTTTTTTTTTTTACATTGGATTGACACGGATTTTGTAAGTATTAGATAACAGAAGAAACAATATGACATATGTGTCTGATATGAAACGAGAACATTTTTGTAAACAAATTTGTTTTTTCTACCCTGTTTGGATTTTAATGAATCTTGCACTGATCTAGTGTTCAGGTAGAAAATCTAAATCCACTACAAGACAAGACACCCGTGACCCCACCTTCATTTCAAAATTTGGCAAAAATTTCGTCCCCGGTGGAAAAATACCCTGGAACTTCATCCCGACTGGGACATTGACTTTGATTTCACCCCTACTCGAAATTTAATGTGTACAAATTGCACTCAAACACCATCCCCAATGGATCTTTTAACTTTGGACTAATAAGAATTTTGGGAGATTGAAATTTGGAATTTTTATCCCACTGAGGAAAAAAGTTCGACCGGAGCTGTGACACAGAGGTGTGACAAGGGTGTCCAAAATGGTTTATGCTTTTTAGATCACAGCTTGTATTTCACAGAAAGTTCAATATGGGAAAATCATAGTCTGTAATTCCTCAAGTGAATTTTCCCCTATTGAAACCCTTTCCTGGATACTCGTTTCCCGATCGATAAATAGATAAATACTAGGCATGACCATTACGTAAATAATTATTTAATTACCTCAATCCATTAGTAAGCAAAAATTAACATTCAAATATCACGTACAAAGTCCCTGTAAAGTTTGGAAAATCAGAAAAAGAAATCTCAGTCCCACTAAGGGTCGGAAAAATAGGAAAATTTGATTTTTCGTTCCTTGAAAGATCAAAATTTGATCAAATAAGTTCCGATAAAGTTCATAAAATTCAAAATTAAGGGTCCGAGGATCGAAATTCAGGTGGCACATATCCATCAGCTCAGAACCCTAGTAGCCCCCGGGCGTTTGACACACTTTTCAACCCCTGTAGATATTATCTTTTCAACCTCCTTCTTAGTCATCCCAACGTCCTGAACATACCATTAGTGTTTTATTTTTGATACTTACTAAACGGTATCTTCCAATGTCCTCTTTATAAGTTTCAGAAAACAATAGATAGAATAACTGGTTTAACTCGCTTTCTGATTTTATCTCCTTAATACGAAAATGTTTTTGATGATTATTAAAATACGTTTTGGTATTTATCTTATTATCTTATCATTGTCTCAAATTCATAGAATTGCTTTTTCGATACTTTTTTTTGCGGAGGTGTAGAAAACTGTTTGGTAAATTTCGTTTTACCCTAGCACAAAACGAGACAGAGCATCAACATACCATCCATCTAACGTTCAATGACCTTTATGGACATTAGATGAATGTCATAACAATTTGGCAACATGTTGCGTGTCTGTTGTAGATAACATACGTGATAGAAAAGCCGCACGTTAGTGCTAAAAATATAATTGTTCTTTTATTCATTTTTAATTTTTCGTT
Organism: Clytia hemisphaerica; assembly: GCF_902728285.1. Taxonomy (NCBI): domain Eukaryota; kingdom Metazoa; phylum Cnidaria; class Hydrozoa; order Leptothecata; family Clytiidae; genus Clytia; species Clytia hemisphaerica. The sequence goes on along the minus strand of NW_027104315.1, from coordinate 341,431 downwards.
TCGCTTTATGTATTGGTTTCTAATTTTTTGATTTCTCGATTTTTTAAACATGTTTTTAGTATTTATGGGAAGGTTGTTGTATGAGGATGCTTTTTACGAAGTTGTATATGTTTTGAATTTTCTACTGTTTTTAAACTGTTTTTATATTTGTTTTTAGATATTAAATCTGATGATGGGAAGAATCTCCCGAAATATATTATGAAAATAAAAATAAAATTGTTGGT
>NW_027104315.1:237738-339368 GCF_902728285.1 Clytia hemisphaerica | reverse complement strand
GTCGTTTCAGTGTGGTTTACATCCACACTGTGACCTAGTATTTCCACTTTTAAAATTATTACAATTCATTTCATTTCATATTTACAGTATGAATTCCGAAAAAGGGGGATAAAAACTTTATAATAAGCAAAAATGCATAGATTTCTGATAACGAAACAATTTCAGAATTCCGAAATACCGAAGGAATTTTGCCCGATTTCCGATATTCCGAAGAAAAAAAGGTCGATTTCCGCAATTCCGAAATACCACTTTTTTGCATACCACTATTTTTTTATAACAGTTTTCAAAGAAGTTTTATATTTTGTAACAACATAATTCAAATAAATAAGAATAGTCGAGTTTATACAGTGTAATTCCGACCTCTATAAATCGTTCGAATGTCTCCTTTAACTCAGACAAATTTTTGTTCCCCATGTGTGTTCGAGTTATGGAAACTCAACTGTTTATCTCAAGGATCATAAAGATTTATTCCAAAATCTGTTTTTTGTATTAGGTGTTTTTCCCCTGACGGCTTAAGCTAACAGGATTAATGTAATTTTTGATAAAATGATAAATGAAGCCCAAATTATTCATATAATTTTTGGATGAAAAGAGATGTTTGCATGTTACTTTGTTCTTTTCAGAAAAGTTTTGTATTCCCCAAAGCAACACAAGAGGAAGATCGTTAAAGGGACATAACAGTACTTGCGAAATTTGTAAACAAACTGTATGCAGCGGATAAAAATCAAAACAAATGTCACATGTCAAAATAAAAAATCAAACCAAATATGACTAATTTTGATTGTTCAATTGTTTTTTTTGGACACGTGATTTTAACTGTTCTTTTTAATGACACGTGGTTCGCGCAATGTTTACATTTTACTACTTTAATGTCCCTTTAAATCTTTTGATAATAGTATATTGTTTTGTCATCATCACAAAATATCATAATTTTGGCTTGAAATTTGCTTGAGAAACGATCACGCGATCGTGAAAACTTAGATAATAAGAGACAAAGGAGAAGATCGTGCACTTCTTTGTTTCCATATTTCCAAGTAACTTTTAAGCAACAGTGTGAATCAATGAAGTATAAGCCCGAAGGGCTAGAATCGAGCCTCCTTGGTAGGATTTGAAGCCAACAAATCTTACCAAAGTTGCGTGGCCTTGAGCGACCCGCCTGGGTTTTACACAAATGACAGATTGAAACTAATATTTACCGCTTAATTTCGAGAAATACATCCAACAAAAACAAAGGAATTGCTAGATTCAATTCGTCATAAAAAATACGGCGTGTATTTTAAAAGGCTTCACTTTTTCTTGCTTAAGAAAGGTTAAAGATTCCCCTTTAACCCTTCGGGCTTTAAACTCAATGGTGTGAATACACCCACAAGATGCTAAACGTTTAATGTGGTAATACTAATGCTCTTCATCTTTGATTCTTTCTAAAGGGATTATATTGAAACATGCGCGATAAATTATTGGTCTTCATAGGTTTATATTTTCTTTGAAAACTCAAACTCTGAAACTCAGGCTAGATATTTGCATCTAGCAGTAAACCCAGCTGGCACACAACGTTGTTTCAACGTTCATCTAACGTTATATAGACGTTGTGAACGTTATGTAAACGTCGAAACAACGTTGTGTGCCAGCTGGGAATGGATTTCAATGATGGAGAATTTGAAAAAACTTTCAAATCATTTTGGTAGTAGTTACCTAGCTTTAGCAGATTCGTACAGACTTGGCGTGAATGAATTTAAATTTTTTTTCCACTGGAAATGCACGAAAATTCGTGAAATTTCTGGATCTTTTTACAAAATGAACGTTATGAAAAATTTCACGTGGATTTAATTTAGCAAAACAGTCAAAAATTAAAAAAAAGTCTAAAACTAGTCATAGCTTTCACTAAATGCCCCCAATGAAAGGTCATGTCATGCACTTATAAAGCTTGTAATGCTTTAAAGATTGAAACATAAAAAATAATCAGGAATAATTAATTGATTTGATTATTGATTGATTTAATTATTGATTGATTGATTGATTGATTCTCTATTGCTACTTTGCCTAATAAACAGTTCTGCGCCATCTTAAATAGGGCGAAATAGAAACCAATCCTAGCTAAGACCCGGACTCCACTCGCCTACGCTGTGATTGCACTTCTCAAGCAAAATCTTTTATGTTGTTGGTCAAAAGAAAAATAAAGGAATGCCATTGTGGTCCATTCAGACGTACAGTCGAGAAAAGTTGAAATGCGCCTAATTTTTTTTTAAAGTGCATAGTACTTTTTAATGATGCAATCTTTTCTCCAAGCTGAAAAGATTGAATCCATTAAGATGATTGCAGCACAGACAATGAAGAGACGTGCCTTCAGGAAGCTAGACTTTCTGAGTTTAAAGCTATATACTTTCACTTTATGGTGTTTCTGTCTGACTGTCTGCGTGCCTAGTCTAACCACCGTTAAATGCCTTCGGGAAGGTCCCTCCTAACTTGGAAAGCTAGAATTTGAGCTATTTCACCAAACTACTGGAGCGCAAGTTATTACGTAGGCTATCACAACTGAAAAAGTTGAATGTGCGCATATACAAACTTTTTTCATGTTTTTCCAAATAACTTTACCACACTGAACAAACAGTGAAAACACTCTAAGTGAGGTAAATCTATTTTGAAGACCAAAAAAAATAAAGTTTGTTTACATTGATTCACATTCAATTTTGGATTCATATGCATACATTCTACTTTTTTGTACTTTGCCGTTATCTTGTTTTACCAAGTTAAGAAAGACATTCCCGAGTTACGACCATATAATGGTCTTTAAAGCTCAAGAAGCTCTATAAACAATAAAGGTAGTTATTAATAAAATAACAGACAAAGATAAATTACAGTTTGAACAAAAATATCAACAAATGTACATTTGAAAACTTGAGCAAATTTCTTTAAAGATTCGAAAAAGAATTGAAATCATTGCTGAAATGAACTTCTGACTAAATTAGAGTATTTATTCAGTTTTAAAGACAAGAAACAAAATTGGGACAAAATTAGACATACAAAACACTTTTTCCAGTCAATGACGAAAGAATCAAATCATTATCATAACCAGTCTGCCATTTTGTTTGTTTTGATTTGCAAAAGTAATATTGTAATTCGTGTTATGGTGTAATTATATACTTTTTCTATAATTTGCATTTATAACACTAGCTTCAGCTTTTCAATGCTAAATCAAAACTTATGAATTGTAATATATAATAATTGTAATAGCATATAATAGCATATAACGTAATATGAAAATGTGTATAACATTTGCCGCTGTATAATTTACCGCCATATTTTTGCGGAACACTTAATTAGCCGGAACATACAATACGAACAAACGCGCGCGCGCAAAAATTCGAGATTCTTGTCCAATATCCTTCCGTGAAGCTATGAAGGCCTCCTCACTCGCTGCGCTCGTTGCGGGGGCAATAAATATTTTAGTGAAATTTCTTGACTGATGACGTCCTAAGATCAAAGAATCTCTCCAGTGAAAATGAAAGTTATAGCACTTTTCTACAAGATCTTCATTCTTTTCTTCTTTATTTTCATCTTCGGTTTTAGAACTTTTTTAAAGACTTTTTTATTTCAAATTGTTCCACTCACAATTATCTCTCCAACGATAACACATTTAGAAAGATTGAAGAATTTCTTCAAAAGTTGTTGGTAAAAGAAAAAAGAGCGCACACTTATCGTGAACAGATTTTAATTAAAGTCTATTCACGATAAGTGTGCACTCGTTTTTCTTTTACCTATAACTTTTGTAGGAATTCTTCAATCTTTATAAATTTGGTTTTTAGACGTCAATCAGCTTATAACTTTGTTTGATATCTTTTGATTGAATGATTATTTTTGAGAATTTTTTTCACAGTGATGACGTTCGATGATTAAGGATTCACTTCAGTGAAAATGAAAGTTATAGCACTTTTCTACAAGATCTTCATTTTTTTCTTCTTCATTTTCATCTTCATTTTTAGAATTTTTTTAAAGATTTTTTTATTTCAAATTGTTCCACTCACTAATATCTTTCCAATGATACCAAATTTATAAAGATTGAAGAATTCCTTTAAAAGTTATAGGTAAATGAAAAAGAGTGCACACTTATCGTGAATAGACTTTAGCACCAAAAATTCCAACAGCGATCTCGCGAGTTTTAAGGATTCAAAAACTACCTTATCGGGGAAAATTTCGTCGGGGAAAATTTTCGTCGGGGAAAACTTTCGTCGGGGGAAAATATTCGTCACTTGTTGGTAGTTGGTAAACGCAATAAGGCCAGGGAAAATTTTCGTCGGGGGAAAATATTCGTCACTTGGCCGAAATTTCGTCACTTTTCCCCGACGAAGTTTTCCCCGATAAGGTATACCAAAAATTCCCGAAAACGCGAAATCAAATCTTTGATCAAAGTATCAAAGTAGAATAACCGGAAAACATTGTAAAGTAAAAAAATTCTAAGGCTAAGAAATATTTCAAAAACTATCTAAATAAATAAATAAGTAAATTTGTCGCCGGTTTTGTCTTTCTAATTGTAAGGGCTCGAAGGTCGTGTCTACATATACCCGACCTACACTAATTTTATTATCCCCTGGAAATTACACTAGCTTAAAAATTGATTTTATATTTCCTTCTTTCATCACATTCCTGTTAAAAAATGGTATGATAATATTTTGTTAAACATCGGTTCAAAATCTCATACAAAACATTGCTTTTATAATCATCAGAAAGCTCCTTTTCGTCAGCTAATTCAATACACTTTTTTATAAGAACAAACTATATAAGATCGACTTCGATGACCAAAATATTAAAAACAATTTTAGAACTTTTGAAGACTATACCGACTCTATAACACCCAATTTCTTAGGAAAAAGAACTTAAGATAGGAACAAGTTAAGGTGGTAGTTACCTGAGATTTGAAAAGTTACCGAAAAAATTATAAATTTTTGTTTTTTGGGCGTTTTCGAATCTACAACCATTCCTGAGAGTGCCTTGAAAATTTCAAACCCGTATCTCAAGTATTTGGGTCACAGGAAGCATTTTTGTGTACCATGGTAGTCCAAAAACCCCCCTAGCAACCAAATTTCAATCGGTTGCTATGGCCTTAATCGCTCAATACCTGTCCCAGCATAGCAAAGTAGCACGCCAAAAGAAAGCTTATTTAACGCCCTTTCCGAGCGTCAAAGTTCCTTATCTACTTTGGTTTACGGGTTGTTTCAAAATATAGGTTTTAGTTCCATGACAAGCGAGCAAAAGTGTAAACAAAATGGAAGCAAGTTCTGTGACTTTGCAACTGTATTTTGTTGGTGTAAAGCCATTTTATTTGCATGAAATGACATTGCTGATGGATTATTCTTATTGTAATTTGTTGTTGAAGAGTTCTTGGATGTATTTGGACAAGCTTTTGTGTTGTTAATATCCTGAAGAGGTTGGCTATCCGGTACAAAACCATTTGTCGTTATGTGATTTTCTGGAAGGATTTCTGCAGCTCTTCTTGATATTCAAACTATTTTGTGATATACTATGAACCACTAGTTAATTGGAGTAACCAGAAAATTCCATTGTACCATCAATTAGACGTCCACAATACAATAAATGGTGTACTTATATGGCTTCGCGAGGGTTGAAATCTGGTAAGTACGAGCAACCGGTCGCCCGGTCGCGCAGACCTTGCACCTTGACCGACATGACAACATAAAAAAACCCTAATTGATAGTCAGAAACTGACTCCATTTGATTGAAAATGCATGATAATATTTTATTGAGTGAACTGAAATGAAATATACGCAATATTTGGTGAATAAAGGGTCAAGATGGACTTTGCGCAAGCCAATTACATGATTTTTGTTAGTTTGGCGCAACACGAAATAGGACAAAATGCAAGGATTTTGGACGTTTTTGATGATTACACTGGTTATGTGATATAAATTATGGATTGTTTTACAAAAACAGTTAAAAGGCTGAAAAAACTAGGTTAAAAAATACATTTTGTCTTAAGATATTACGTTTTACTTTCTTTACTTTTTTGCCCTTTTCCCGGAAACGCGTTTCCGGGGTTTTACTAACGCCTTGACGGATATTTCTCAGGATTGGAAGTGCTAGCTTCATGAAATTTTAGGGAAGGTTTCTTTCACCATTTGTCAGAAACTAGTGAAAAATTTCATTAAAAAATGTTTCACTCCTTCAATCCAAAAATTTACAAATTTTAGGTTCCAGACCCCCTGGAAAAAAAATTCAAAAAAATTTTTCATTAGTTTTCTTTTTTTTCTCATTACAAAGCTGTGTGCCAAAAATCTTTAATTGAAATGATCTAGAACTCTAGAAAAGCCTGTCGAAAGAAAAATATAGAACGTTACCCCCTGGCCAATATTACCCCCGTCTTTGCTATTTTTAGAATTTTTTTTTCATTTTTGACATTGTTAATAGTTATGTTACATTTATGGAAAGTTTCATCAATATATCTTTGATATTTCAAAAGTTATGACTAAAAAGGTAAAAAAATGACTTTTTCCATTTCTCAGGTAACTACCACCTTAAGATCATTTTTAGACTTAAAATTCAAAAAGTTACGAACATTCAAAGGCTTCAAAATTTTTGGATGGTCTTATAAAAAAACGTGTAGCAAAATAGGCATTATCAACTGAACCATCTTTAAATTTAATCTCGCCTACTTCACAGATTTAATCTCATTTAAAATCCAATATACTTTCATCATTTTTTTTGGCATTAAAAATATATTTCTCTTTGATTCCCTTTTTGTGAAGGTGGTTCTCAGGTTCGGCGGAAGTGGGTAGACTGGGGAGACTTTACCCTCCTTCCTTTTGAGCATATGAGGTTTTCTCCTTAAATTCCTAGCGAATTTTATCTCATTTTGAGTCTTCAGCCTCCCCACTCTAACGATTGTTCCGCCGGGCCTGGCTCTAACTACGTAAAATTCGCGGAAAAGGTTTGAAATTAGAATTAGCGTTAGTAATTTTGAACTTGACTAAGTTACGTAACTTTCATTATTATGGAAACGAAACATTCAATTTGCATAAGGTAGTATCGCCCATAGAAAGCCCGAAGGGCTAGATATCGTGCTTTGGCTGAAAATTGTGCCGAGGTTAGGTAGGAAATCCTACCTAAGTCACGTGACATTACAATAGAATTTCAGTGCTTGACCAATCAGAAGCTTCACGGGTTTTTGAAAACAATATCAATATAATATTTTTTTGCGATATTCATTTTTTTGCCTGTGATGACTGAAAGTACGACATTTTTGAATCTGTGATATTGCCTTTACACAAAATCAAAATGACCCCCAAATGATTGTGTGTCTCTGGTACGATCACGTATACGTCAAAAAAAGCACCCTGAGTATAAGAGGTTGAGTTTTCAAAGAAAATATTAACCTCTGAAGACCCATAATATAAATTTTATCGCATATGTGTCAATTTAATCACTGAAGAAAGAATCAAAGATGAAGAGCAAATATTACCATATTAATGTCTAGCAGACTGTACCAGTATGCAGTTTACTATTTACGAATTCCCCAGAAACCTCCAAGTGTAATTGAAATGATTTTCTTTCGAAAGAAATCTTTTAAATGATCCTTAAATTACCGTGGCTGATCTGGTATTTCGAAGTTTTTAGTTATTTTGCTTTTGGCGGCCGCCTTTTTCAGAGGCGGCCGCCAGTTATAATCCACGGCCGCCTTTTACAAAGAGCGGCCGCCTATAATATTATAGGCGGCCGCCTTTTATAATAAGTGGTCACCCTTTTCCTTCGAAAAAGGAGGCCGCCCTTTGTAACTGGCGCCCACTCTTTATAACAGGCGGCCGCCCTTTAAAAACGCGGCCGCTATTTATAAAGGGCGGCCGTCAGTTATAAAGGGCGGCCACGTTTTTTACCGCTTTTTTCATAATCTGGTCTGTGAAATGTATTGGCTAAACATAAACAAACATGGTAGCTACCCATGTGATTTTATGTATGTGGTGAGTGTGGTGAGAAGGAATCTTGGCGAAGAAGACCAAAACATGGAGGAATCAGGATATGACAAGTTATAAATACTGTTTTTAGATTGCTTTTTGCTATTTTCAGAATCTGGGACAGAATCATCATCAATCCTGACAACTTTCAAACAAAATAGCTAGTGCTAGTCCTAGTACAAAATAACATTGACGACTCTTGTATTTCACAGACCAGATTATGAAAAAGGCGGTAAAAGACGCAGCCGCCTTTTATAAAACGTGGCCGCCCTTTGTAAATAGCGGTCGCGTTTTTAAAGGGCGGCCGCCTGTTATAAAGAGTGGGCACCAGTTACAAAGGGCGGCCTCCTTTTTCGAAGGAAAAGGGTGACCACTTATTATAAAAGGCGGCCGCCAGTATTATAGGCGGCCGCTCTTTGTAAAAGGCGGCCGCCTCTGAAAAAGGCGGCCGCCAAAAGCAAAATAACTAAAAACTTCGAAATACCAGATCAGCGACGGTACCAAATAGATAACAATATTTCCTAAACTATTAAATATTGAAAATGTCCAAAATCGAAATAATCGAAAGTGACGTCATTGTTTATGATGTTTACATCGTAACTTGACTTAAGGCTGGTCTCCAATTGCCCGTGCTGCGATCACACTTTTTCGATCAAAGCTTCCACGCTATTGGCCAAAATGAAAATGAAACGGTTCCGTTTGCGCAATCTGAAGTAACAGTTGAAAAAAGTTGAAATGTATTCAACCTTTTTTTCGAGCGCACGCTAAATTTTTATGACGTAATCTTTTTTTCCAAGCAAAAAGGATTGAAGCCCCAAGGTGAGATCACAGTGCGCGCAAGTGCGACCGGCCTTTATAATTGAGTAGCCAAAGTCTTCTCGAAATCGATGACGTATGCGTCATTGCGTACAACATCACGTGAGTCAAATTTCTCCTCCAGATGGGAAGAACCGTAAATTCTTGCCGCCATCAGACCAAGTGATATGAAAATAACATTAAACACGAACGGGCGTTTTCATCAATAAACGCCCATAACCATCCATGATCTGTAAGGTACATGCATCGGAATCGTTTATATTAGAAACAATAAAGATTATGGGCTCACTTTACGATGTTTACGGCGATCCGCCATTAGAAATAATCGATTCCGATTATTAAGGAGCGGTACCTAAACATTTAGAACTAATAACTCAATGTTAATTCTGAGCGCTCTTTTAAGTCAACAAATGAGAATAAAAAAAGTGTACTTTATAAAAACATCAGGAACAGGAATTGCGGAAATCGACCCTTTTTTCTTCGAAATCGGGGAAAATCTCCTTCGGTATTTCGGAATGCTGAAATTTTTTTGGTATCGGAAATCCATGAATTTCTGCTTCGGAATTTTAAAGAATTCATCCCCCTGCAATATATTTCGCAGGTCTATTGACCGTTGTTACTAAAAGAGGTAACGAGTGGTAACGAGTGGTAACGAGTGGTAACGATGTGGTAACGAGTGGTAACGAGGTGGTAACGAGTGGTAACGATGTGGTAACGAGGTAACGAGTGGTAACCAGTTGAAAACGGTGGCCCTAAGTTTCCAAAATTGAATTTCTCGATTCTGGTGTTTTTGCAACAGATGCTGATGGCTCTTGAGGTTCTGCAACAGGACCTGGCAGATCTGGTAAATGTGCAGTAGGAATTGGAGATTTAGGCGAATATTATGATGGATCTGGTGAATGTGATGGTAAAGTTGGTTGTTTGGGTGAGTGAAATGGTGGAATTGATGGTTCTGGTGAATGTGAATCAAAGATTGATGGTTCTGGAGGTTCTGCATCAGGAGTTGGCGATTCTGGGGAATGTGCATCAGGAGTTAGTGATTCTGGTGAATATAATGCTGGTGTTGATGGATCTGATGAATCCAATGGTGGAGTTGGTGATTTTGGTGAATGTGCATCAGGAGTTGATGCTTCTGGTGAATGTACAGCAGGAGTTGGTGGTTCTGGTGAATGTACAGCAGGAGTTAGTGGTTCTGGTGAATGTACAGCAGGAGTTGGTGATTCTGGTGAATGTACAGCAGGAGTTGGTGATTCTGGTGAATGTGCAACAGGAGTTGGTGATTCTGGTGAATGTACAGCAGGAGTTAGTGGTTCTGGTGAATGTGCATCAGGAGTTGGCGATTCTGGTGAATGTGCATCAGGAGTTGATGCTTCTGGTGAATGTGCAGCAGGACTTGGTGGTTCTGGTGAATGCAATGGTGGAGTTGGTGGTTCTAGTGAATGTACAGCAGGAGTTGGTGATTCTGGTGAATGTGCAGCAGGAGTTGGTGGTTTTGGTGAATGCAATGGTGGAGTTGATGGTTTTGGTGAATGCAATGGTGGAGTTGATGGTTTTGGTGAATGTTCAGCAGGAGTTGGTGGTTCTGGTGAATGTGCAGCAGGAGTTGGTGATTCTGGTGAATGTGCAGCAGGAGTTGGTGGTTCTGGTGAATGTACAGCAGGAGTTGGTGGTTCTGGTGAATGTGCAGCAGGAGTTGATGGTTCTGGTTAATGTGCTGCAGGATTTGACAGTTCTGGTGAATTTGATGTTGGCATTGATGGTTCTGGTGAATTTGATGGTGGCATTGAAGGTTGTGATGAATGGTGGTAGGAGTTGATAGTTCTGCTGAATTTGCAGCAGGAGTTAATATTTTGATAAATTGTTATTGAGATGTCATTCATGGTTGTAATGAAAATACAGTTATGGTGAATCTGAAATTTTTCGCTAGTTAATGAACGTGCTCAATATCAACTTATCAGTATATTAACTCCTGCTGCAAATTCACCACAACTATCAACTCCTACAGCACATTCACCACAACCATCAATGCCACCATTGCATTCACCAAAACCATCAACTCCACCATTGCATTCACCAAAACAACCAACTTTACCATTGCATTCACCAGAACCATCAACTCCACCATTGCATTCACCAAAAGAACCAACTCTATCATCGCATTCACCAGAAGCATCAAATCCTGATGCACATTCACCAAAACCATCAACTCCTGATGTATATTCACCAGAACCACCAACTCCATCATTACATTCACCAGATTCATCAACACCAGCATTATATTCACCACAACCATCAAATTCTGATGCACATTCACCAAAACCATCAACTCCTGCTACACATTCACCAGAATCACCAAGTCCTGCTGCACATTCACCAGAACCACCAACTCCTGCTGTACATTCACCAGAACCACCAACTCCATAATTTCATTCACCAGAATTACCAACTCCTGCTGCACATTCACCAGAACCACCAACTCCTGCGGCACACTCATCAGAACCACCAACTCCTGCTGCACATTCACCAAAACCATCAACTCCACCATTGCATTCACCAAAATAACCAACTTTACCATCACATTCACGAGAACCATCAACTCCTGTTGCACATTCACCAGAACCACCAACTCCTGTTGCACATTCGCCAGAACCACCAACTCCTGCTGCACATTGACCAGAATGACCAACTCCTACTGTACATTCACCAGAATCACCAACTCCTGCTGTACATTCACTAGAACCACCAACTCCACCATTGCGTTCACCAGAACCACCAACTCCTGCTCCACATTCACCAGAATCACCAACTCCTGCTGTACAATCACTAAAACCACCAATTCCACCATTGCATTCACCAGAATTACCAACTCCCGCTTCACATTCGCCAGAATCAACAACTCCTGCTGCACATTCACCAGAACCAGCAACTCCTGATGCATATTCATCAGAACAACCAACTCCTGCTGCACATTCACCAGAAGCATCAACTCCTGCTGCACATATACCAAAACCACCAACTCCTGCTGTACATTCACCAGAACCACTAACTCCTGCTGTACATTCACCAGAACCACCAACTCCTGCTGTACATTCACCAGAAGCATCAACTCCTGATGCACATTCACCAAAATCACCAACTCCACCATTGGATTCATCAGATCCATCAACACCAGCATTATATTCACCAGAATCACTAACTCCTGATGCACATTCCCCAGAATCGCCAACTCCTGATGCAGAACCTCCAGAACCATCAATCTTTGATTCACATTCACCAGAACCATCAATTCCACCATTTCACTCACCCAAACAACCAACTTTACCATCACATTCACCAGATCCATCAACTCCACCATAACATTCGCCTAAATCTCCAATTCCTACTGCACATTTACCAGATCTGCCAGGTCCTGTTGCAGAACCTCAAGAGCCATCAGCATCTGTTGCAAAAACACCAGAATCGAGAAATTCAATTTTGGAAACTTAGGGCCACCGTTTTCAACTGGTTACCACTCGTTACCTCGTTACCACATCGTTACCACTCGTTACCACCTCGTTACCACCTCGTTACCACTCGTTACCACATCGTTACCACTCGTTACCACTCGTTACCACTCGTTACCTCTTTTAGTAACCACGCTATTGACCCCTATGAAACAGAACTTTTGATTTTATATTTTATAAAGTTTTTCCTCCCATTCTTTTATCAAACGCTCTTTGAAGACTTGTAAGGATGGTGCTTCAACAATATCATTCTAAGGTTTTACACTTCTGTAAAAAAGAGAGTTGCTTTGGTAGCCTCTCATACCGTCATTAGCAAAGTTCCTTTGAAGCTCGTAATCATGCTGACATCGTGGTCGTGTCCGAGGAGTAAATTTCTCTGATCTTATAGACTCGTCATAAATGTGGAGGTTCTTGAAAACTTCCACCATATCACCAACTTGTCGCCTGGTCTTAGGCTGGGTAGATTGATGAGTCGTAGCTGATCTTCGTATGAGTAGTTTCTATAGCAACTAACTAGCCTTGTAGGTCTTCGTTGGACGCCCTCGATTGCATTGATATGTTTGATTAGCCTTGGAGACCATACTACATGTGCATATTCCAAATGGGGTCTGACAAATGCAATGAAAAGCGTTCGAAACATATCTGGTGAGAGAAATTCGAAGCTCCTGTTAATCAAGCCAACGATGGAGTTAGCTTTCTTGATTTTACTAAATATATGGGCTTCAAAGGTCAGGTCACTATCGATTATCACTCCTAGATTTTTTACTTGGTGAACATGTTCTAGAACAGATCCTGTTATGGTATAGGGATGGGTATATTTGATGTTCCAAAATATACCCAGTGTTAAAACATGACACTTGTTCGGATGAAATTCTAAAAGCCAGTCCTTTTTGGTGACACATGTGCAAACTTCCATCCGTCTGGCAGAGTGCTTACATCAAATGATTTAGTCATGATTTTGTGGAGCGGGACAGCTATGTAGTCGGCTAGCTCCTTCAACATAATTGGATGAATTTTGTCCGGACCAATTGACTTATTTGGGTTGAGACCTTTAACTTCTTTTTTGACCATTTCCAAAGTGAGATTAAACTCTACTTTAGAATCGGTGCGTGAAACTCCGGAAGACTATCATTGGGCTCTTTGGGTGAATAGACTACAGAACTGATCCTGTAGTATATCAGCTTTGTCATCGTCCGTATAGCGAAGACAAGATTTATCCTTTGGGTTGCGCAGGAGAGTCGAGATCCCAGATTTTGTTTTCATGGAGCTACGAACATGTCTCCAATTTTTTTTTGGACTCCTCTTTGCTTGCCCACATATCCGTTTTTCAAGCTCCCTTTTTACTTGTGTTATCTTTCTGTTAACTTGGTTCCGTGCAATCACATACTCAACTCTAGACAGTTCCTCTCTACTTGTACCGATCGATCGTATCCACTTTCGATGAAGACGCCGCTTTTCTTTAAGATAGTCTTGGATTTGCTGATTTATTGCAAATCTTTCTCTTTTCCCAAAGGATCGTTTCGTTGCTGAAAGTGGGACAAATTCGGTCCTTAGTTTCAGTAGTTTTTTTAGTATACTTATTATTCATGCCAATTTCCCTAAGTAGTAGGTTGAGTGAAGCATTATTTTTAGCAGATGTCTCTGTGTTGGTAGGACTTCTATACATGCACCCAAATAACAAAGTGTCATTACCTTGTAACTTAATTTCGACCATGCAAGCTTCTTGGAATTCAGTCTTGAATCTTATTTCGACAACATGTGTTACAATGACGATTCAATGGCCAACTTTATTTAGTGCATTCGTTTCGAAAGGTGCTGAATATCCCTGAATGGTAAAGTCCTCAATGAGACGTTCCCTCTTCCAATTTTTCGGTTTTACTTCGTATATTGCTATGATGTGAGGTTTTGATTTGGTCACTATCTCAACAAGCTCTTTCTTACTTTTCTTTGTGAGCTGATCAGCGTTCGTGTATATGATGTCTAGGTTTTTTCAAACGTTCTGTAACCTCTTTTTAGGTTTTTCCGTATTTTTAATATTTGTTTGTGTATTTTTTGTTTGTGATTACGGGATTTAGTAGTTTTGATTTCGCGGGAACTTCTTGAGGTAATACCCGTTTTTTGAATCCCCTCTAACGCGCCAAACCCACTCAGGATCATCCAAGTTGAGATATTTTGCTTTATCTGCCCATTCTTTGAGCAGTAGCCTCTCTGTTTGTATAATATCTTCAGTTACACTGACTCTTTTGTATTTTTGGTTATCTTTTAAAGGAGCCAAATTACGAAGGAAAGAGATTTTTTTTTTCAATGTTAAGGTTGACATTTTGGTCGGTGAATTTATCTTCAAAATGTCCAAGAAGATTTGGAAAATTTATCCTAGCTGGACAACCATTTGAAATCAATTGTTTGTCGTTCCATGCAAGAATACCATAAAATTATTTTTTCCGAAAGTTTAATAAAAGTTTGTGATGGAATGAAAAATACTAGCTAACAGGTAATAACTATCAGGTTGCTGAGCATATGGGAAAGAAAAGGCCATTTTCTGCCTCTGGTGTTTAAGAAGAAATTTGTTAAATATCTCCTTGAACCCAGGTTCAAAACAAGGGGGCCTGGAGGCGAAACATTAACTACCTAGAAGTTGTGGAAAGTCATATGGGGACAATATTTTCAAAAGCGGTGACATTCAAAAACTTGTTTCAACTCCTTGCTTTGAACGCCTCATGTAAAAACTCGGCGAAAATCTCTTCTTCTGCTTTATGCGGAAACGACTTTTCATTCCGGTCAAGGGTATCTTTCATGCTACTTTTCTCAGGGAAATATAATTTTTCCGAATGCTTAAACTCATTGAAACGTATAAAGCCGGTCATGAAAATTAGATACCTTATCGGGAAAAAAATATCGGGGGAAAGTGACGTATATACGAGTACACGTCCATATCTTGTTTGAAAGACTCATACTGTTTCTTTTAGAAAGCCAATTTTTTTTCGTAGGTTGCAAGTAGAAAATTACCAGAGTTGAGTGAATTTTTTGGTTACACTCACCCTATCATCATGTTTCTTTGAATCTGTTTTCTTCCCAGCTGGCACACAACGTTGTTTTAACGTTTATTTAATGTTCACAACGTCCATATAACGTTGGATGAACGTTGGAACAACGTTTTGTGCAAGCTGGGTTTGGATCTCAAAGCAACCTCATGACTAGTAAGTTTATGTACCTAATACCAGTCCTTTTTACGTCGGCCTTATTTCACCACCGATCATTTTTTGGGCTTGCAATACCACAAAATATTTTGAACCCAACGATTATATCTCGATACATTTAAATAATAGTTCGCATGAATCACTTAAAGGTTTTTGCATTATTTTGTACCAAATATTATATTCGAGATCACATTTAAATCAACATGCTAGACAAATTCGAGCTTCCTCATTTCATAAACTAATATATTCAGTTGTTAAACAAGTTATTCGAAGAAATTCCATGAATTTTCCAAACCACAATTATTCGATTCGAGATCCCATTTGAATGATTATGTGAGACGAATTTAAACTTCCTCGTAGCATGTGAGTTCAATTTTGGATAAATAGTTTTAGTAAAACGATTTATCAATAAAGTTTAGGAATTTTTAGAATAAATCAAACGTCCCACAAACATTTTATTCGAGACCCACTTTCAATCAATGTGCGAGACGGGTTTGAGCTTCGTTATTAGTTTAATGATGATAGTTAAGATCTTGATGAATTGATAGATTCGTTTATGTTTGAAGAAATTCCATGAATTTTCCAATCCACAATCATTCGATTCGAGATCCCATTTGAATATGCGAGAAGAGTTTGAGTTTCCTTGCATTTAGCTTAATGGCAGTTCGGACCTCGATAAGGTTAACGAATTCAGCAGTTAAAGATAAATTACTCAAGGAAATTCCATTTTCTAACAAAACTACATTTATTCGATTCGTTATCCATTTTCCATTAATTTGCAAGGTGAATTTAAGCTTCCTCGTAGCATGTTCGTAGCATGTGAGTTTAGATGTAGATAAACGTATTTAGTTGAACGAATCATCGAGAAATTTTATGAATTCTAAGAATTAATCTGTCGATAGTTTGACGACCACTTTCGTTTTCTCGCTTTTGTTTACTTTTGTCGTTGCCGGACATTTAGTCTACATGTCTCGGTTCCAGTCTTCTTGTCTGCGTCCATAATGGTGCGCTAGTCGCGTAGTTTTCATAACATTGAAATTAGAGCTGTTAGCTGATAGAAGAAGATTTTTTAACTTGTACATTTACTGTCTCCATTTATTTCCGGAATCATGTTCTCCACATCTATGCCATCCTCAAATTCTACATAATCAACGTCGTCCATGTGTATTCCAAGCTCCATTTAAGTTCTGATGGACGCCAGAGAATATCATGGTGTTGGTTGTTCCTCAGTAGCGTGGTGGGTCGACTAAAATTCGGGCAATTTGGGGAGGCAATTTGAGGAAATTTTGATTTTGACGCCCCCTATTAAAAGAAAATATCTTTGTAAACACTACGCGAGCAAAGCGAGCACGAAAATTTTTAGGCATTTTCTCTTTTTTTGCTTGAAAACTGCCAATTTTAAGGTGCAAAAAAGCAAAGGGGCGCCGAAATTAGTAATAAAAGACTTTCGTATTTCGCCCCTCCCCCCAAAAAAAAATATCAAAAAAATCGGCTGCTGGGGGGGGGGCACTGCGAGCACTTCTTCAAATATATGGGCTATAGAGACTGCAGCACTGACCAAAAGCAATATTGTTTTGGGAATGGATTTCTAGCACTCATTGATAAAAACTTGCGTGGGATTGACTCATTTTGCTCTTCTAGCTGTTGAAGTAGTTCGTCCCGGGTTATATGTTTTTCATTTATTTGTTGGTTAACGAACTTCAGCTTTCTCAGGCTACCAAATATGATATCTTGAAATTTGTACCATATTTCGGATGACGGATGGAATCTGCTTTTTTTGTTTTCACGTTTCATATTTTCGTAGTCCTGGATGTTTGTTTGTTTCAATCAAGTGTTTTTACGAGAACCACGTGGGCCAGGCATCTTAATTCTTATACGGGAAATAAGAAGCTCTGAATCATACACATAGGACATTATATCACGGACCCAATAGCTGATTGGTTGAAAGTGACGTAAATTCAGTCAATACTTCACTTGCCACCAATCATCTGTTCGATCCGTGAAAGACATTGCAATGGTGCATATCATGAATAACTTATTGGATGTAACGAATGAAGTCGATGGATGATTTAAAGGGTGGTTTTTCACTGAGACTGTCTGGCGAAAATCGATTAGCTGAAACAAAGAAAATTGATAGGAAAGCATTACTGACTCCCAAAATAGTTTTCAAAGCGTTTACGACCCTTTGAATTTGCAGAAAATTTTATTAAAAATCCTCTACTCGTATATCAATGGATTTAAGATTACAGCCTTCATTTTCTGTGACAAGATTCCTCGTCTTTTGTATCAAATCAATACAGATGAAAGTTTGCTCTTCAACTCTATCGGGAGAGAAAACACTTTTCCCATATGACCAATTTTTTACAAAAGAATCCCACTGCACATTCTGCTACTTTTATGGCAAACAACCTTTTTCACTTAATTGGTCATTAAGCCAAGAGAGGTCTACCCCTCTTTTGGAGGACAAAAGGTTTAATGACCAATTTTCGACGTTAAATCTGGAATGATGGTAAGAAGCGATCAAAATCTGGGCAAAATCTGATGTTAAGCACGAATCTTAATTGTATATTTTTTACAACCCTTAGAAGTTTATGAAAAGGACCGTTGATGAGAACCACTTATAAATCTAGCGTAGTGAAAAAGCACCCATTGTTGAGTGGCAAATCTTTCACTCAGAGAATTAATCATCCATCAACAGCGAAAACTAAATAACCAGACAACGAAATTATCCTTGGAATGACAATTATCCAAATGGATGAATGAATGAAAATTGATATTATGTTTTAATTGGAAATTGTTCAAAATCTTTGAATTTTTCGTTTCTTTTTTAGATTTTCCTTCAAATAATATTGAGGATAAGTAACCATTGCAATAAAGTATGTGTGTAGAAATTAAAAATTCGTAATATCTCCACAAGAATAGTAATGGAACATTATTGAGCAATACTTTTCATGCATGATATTAAGGAAACTCTGGCGATGCGGTGTAGTGGTATAAATCCTAAAATTTTTTGTTTCCTTAGCGTTCATACTTTTTGATGTTAAATATTTAGACTCGTGTACTGGTTTACCTACCCAACCAGGGGGGGGGGGGTCAGTACTAAAATGTAAGACATACATGAGTACTAAAAGGATTTTCACTAATTTTTGACATACCCCCACCTATTTTTCGAAAATGTTATTTTAGTACACATGTACTAAAATTATTTTGAGCAATTTAACATAGATACCACCCATATTTTGCCCTTTTATGGCTTTAAATTTACCAAAATTGGGTCATTGTTACAAACCTAGTCGAATTTAGTCCATCAATCTGCAAAAATAATATAATTTTATTACTAAACTGCTGAACTGTACATAAAAATATCTTTAAAAAATATTTAAAAAATTGAAAAATTCTAAAAGATTTCTGAAGATTTTTTCGAAAATTCCTGAAAAAAAAAATTAAATTTTTTCCAAAATTGTTAAAAAAATGCTCCATTTTGGCTGATTTTAGAACAAAATACTAAAATTTCTCAAAAATTTCTTTAAGGGACCACCCTTTTTGGTATTTTAGTACACATGGTACTAAAATTATTTTTGAGCTTTTTTGCAGTACCACCACGTCATTAAATGTCATGATGTCTGAGATTTTAGTACCGACCCCCCCCCCCTGACCCAACATCATCACAAAGTGGGGGACGTACGAGGGTCCTGGACACCGAAATACCGACAGTCTTTCACAAAATCACCGCAATACCGACACATTTTTTTACGAAATACCGACACCAACATTTTTTTCAAGCTGTCGACGAAAGTTGAATTTCATTTCCAAGTGGATAAATAATGTCTTGAAAAAGGTTTATTAAAGATGAAACAAGGCATTCGTGAGTTTTACAGAAAAGGCATTTCTCTGAGAAATAGCCCTTGATTTAGCACCGTTTCTCCGACGTTTTAAGTAAAACTACCGCATCACCGATCGAAAATTTAACATTTTCCGTCACCGAAAAGCATCTCAAACACCGAAATCCCGACAAATGTTTTGTTCATCATCGAAATACCGACGTAAAAAATGTCAATGCCGACATACCGACAAACTGGTATGCACCCTTACACAAAGACAGCGTGCTTCCTTTCTCAATTCAAGTATATTACACGTAGATAAAAAATTACCAACCCTGGTTTTAAAAGCATCTAGGTAAACCAAGCTGTAAATAGCAGGAATAATCAATATAAAATAATTTTAGACTTGGTCACGGAGGCTGTTTTTGTTCATATACTTTATTTTGCACTAAAAGCATTGGTTTTGTTAGGAAGGGAGTTCTCGCATCGACTTTATCCAAATTATACAGTTTTTTTTCGGATTTAGATGCGAAGGGAGGTATCAAAACACAACGGGATACCCGTTATAAAGTTTTCAAAAGCCTATTTATTTACATTTCCTCATATTACAATACACGTTTTTTTAATAAGAACATCTAAAATTTTGGAAGCCTTCAGATGTTCTTAACTAAACTCGGGTTTCAAGCCAAAAAATGCATTTTTTTAGTATTTTTGTCCATTTTCCTTAGAAAACAAGCGTTTTGGAGCCCACGAAGCCTTTAAAAATGTTCTTAACTTGTTCTTAATATTTTGGCCACCGAACCCTTATGTTCTTATATTAATTTTTCTTATAAAAAAACAATTATTTGCATTCACCTATTTATTTGTATTATAAATGCAAACTTTGAATACGATTTAACAAGGATTGTATTGCTTGCAAATATAGTGCTTGCAAATATAGTGAATTAAGATATTACTATGCAACCCTTAATCCCGATTACAGTTTTTTGTCCTTATATGGTTCGAATTTTATCTGCAGGCGCTTGCTAGCAGCAGCATAGAAAAAAAATCTCTGCATGCATGTCTATAACTGAATAACAGCTGTTCTCTAATGTTTCATGATTTAAATGGAATAAGCTTTAAATTAAGGAGATTAAAGCTCTGTAAAAACCTTATTCCGTTGTTAAACACTATTGATTGCATAATAGGTTAAGGCATAGTTAAGGATCTTCATTATCTGTAAGATCTCTGTATTGATATGAGTTCATGCTTGATGTTTCGGATGACACTAAAATTTGTCTGAAAGATAAAATGATCTGAAAGATGTTCTACTGTACGATGCTTCAAATAGTCGAAAACACTACACGTTTTATTATAAGAATAAACTATATAAGAACATAAGGCTAAGAACTAGTTAAGAACATTTAAAGGCTTTGCAGACTCGAAAACACCCGATTTTTAAGGAAAATGGGTAGACTGGAGTCGTTTATAATGCGTGTAATACTAATAATACCAATACTAATAATAATAATAAGGAAATGTCATCAGAGTTCAAGGAGACGATGGGGAAAACGTTCAAACAAGATTTGAAGAACATTTTATCATTTCAAAATTGACTCCTTTTGAAAAAAGGGAAAAATTTCGGAAACCATCGAAATTTGATTTGAAAAAACTTTCACGAAGCTGTGACATTGTTAACGAAATAATTGACGTCAATCGCCATCAATGCAACGACATCTCACAAATCAACGAAATGACGTATGCGTTTGCACTTACTGCGATAGAACACGCCAATCTGCGAAAACAATGTATCATAACCAACAAAGAAGCATCAAAAAGGAAACAAGCATGGGTCAAACGTCTTGATTCAAAAATCCTCGAAATCCGCAAGGAAATCAGCCAAGTCGAACAGATGAACGCAGACAACCCATCGACAAAAATGAAAAAAAACAACGACCGTCTCAGACGAAAACACAACATCAACAACGAACGAGATCGCGTAACCACCTGCGAACGTCTGAAACAAAAGCTTCTTGCAAAAAACAACCGACTTAAGCGCTACAAGTCACGAGCAAAACAGTACACAGAAAACAGAGACTTCGTCAACAGCCCTGATAAATTCTACAAGAGCTTGAGAGGTACCAGCATTCCAATCGACAAATCACCGTCAAAGCAAGAAATCGAAAACTTCTGGCGACCAATCCTAGGTACCGAAGCAAATTACAACGGCCAAGCACCGTGGATCGCTGAATACGAAGAAACCATCAACATCCAACCTTACGAGTTCCAACCCATATCCAAAGATGAAATATCGGAGGCTATTAAAAACTTTGCCAACTGGAAAAGCCCCGGTGTTGACAGCTTGCAAAACTTCTGGTGGAACAAGTTTAACTCCATCTACGATCAGAAAACGATCGTGTACAACGCAATGGTCGATAATCCACAATCAATTCCTGAATGGTTCACCACGGGCAGAACAACACTCGTACCTAAGAAACCACAAACCGAGATCCCATCGAACTACAGACCCATCACTTTGCTTGCCAATCACATACAAAATAATGACAAGTATAATTACAAAACGGATGAAGTCTCATCTCGACACCTTCAATCTACTCCCCGAAGAGCAAAAAGGTGGTATCTCAGGAAACCAAGGAACCGTAGACCAACTCCTGATTGACGACATGATACTTGGAAACGCAAAGAAATCAAAACGTAATCTGTCAACAGCATGGATCGATTACCGAAAAGCTTTCGATTCTGTACCCCACGATTGGCTGAGGAGATCACTAGAAATACACAAATTCCCACACAAACTTATAAACTTCTTTTCAACTACAATGACAAAATGGAAAACAACTCTAAATATCACAACGCAAAACAGCACTATATCTTCAGAGCCTATTAATATCCACAACGGCATCTTTCAAGGAGATTGTCCATCTGGGCTGAATTTCGTCATAAGCCTTCTACCGCTCTCTTGGCTTATCAAAAGAAACATCCATCGGCTACTCAATTGGCCCGAGAAACAATCGCACAACTATCAGCCACCTGCTTTTCATGGATGACCTGAAAATTGTACGCCAACAATGACGAACATCTCCAAGACCTCCTCGAAATCGTGTCAATGTTCAGCAACGACATCCACATGCAATTTGGACTTGACAAATGCAACATCATGTCAGTTCGAAAAGGAAAGTTGACCCGGGGAAACGATATTATTCTCCAAAGTGAAGAAACCATCAAAGCACTTGATCTACGCGACCAATACAAATACCTCGGAATGCTACAATCTAATGAGATCGACAAGAAGCAAATGCGCCGCAAGTTCCGAGCTGAATACTTTACCCGAGTAAAGAAAATTTTAAAAATCCTCGTTAAACAGCAAAAACACCATCCAAGCGATCAACACCTTCGCAGTACCATCAATCTCATATGGATTCCAAGTTCTAGATTGGTCCGTGACCGAGCTTGAAGATATTGACCGTCAAACAAGAAACGTCCTTCGACAACATCACATGCTCCACCTAAAAAGCGACGTCGCCCGAGTGTACATTCCACGTAGAAATGGAGGAAGAGGTTTACTCAACATCACAGACCTCTACAAAAACCAAATCATTCAATACAGTAAATACCTTAAAAACTCCACCGAACATCTCATGATATTAGTATCAACGTCACAAACCGACAGAGGAGCAAAATCCCTCCACCAAAAAGCTGAGAAGTACCTAGCAGAACTCAACATTGACGAAAACCAAGCAAACGAACTTACAAAACCACAATTGAAATTGCAAGTCAAAACCAAACGCTCCAAACAAAAACTCGAAATCCTCAAAGAAAAACCCATGCACGGCCAATTCTTCATCACGCTAGACCAACCCCACATCGACAAAGACGCTTCATTGTCATGGCTAAGATCCTCCACATTGAAAAGAACTACCGAATCAACCATCTGCGCAATCCAAGAAAATGCAATAACCACCAAATACACCCAAAAACATATCTTCAAAACCACCAATGACGACACCTGTAGAGCCTGTAAGACCAAACCCGAAACCATCCACCATGTCATCTCAGGATGCCCAGTCCTTGCACCAACCAAATATACCCAACGCCATGACAATGTGTGCCGATACATACACCTCCTCCTTGCAGAAAAACACGCCATGATCCAACCTAACTCTTCCAAATGGTACCAATATGACCCTGAACCGCTACTCGAAAATGACGATGTAAAGATCCTATGGAACTTTCCTGTCCAAACGGACAGAAGAGTCGCGCACAACAAACCCGATATCATCGTCATCAACAAACGAACACGAGAGGTACAGATCATAGACATTGCCGTGCCACTCGATTGTAACATCGCACGGAAACGAAACGAGAAAGTGACAAAATATGTTGATTTGTCTATTGAAATAAAACAACTGTGGGGCATGACAAAAAGTAAAAACGATACCCATCGTTATTGGGGCAATGGGATCAATCCATGAAAAATTTGAAAAACTGATTAATGATAAAATGGACTTGAAAGTCAATGTCAATGAAATGCAAAAGATAGTTCTCTTGGGAACATCACATATTTCTAGATATTTTTTCTCGGGCCGACTTTTAGTTACACGACTATTAGCTTTTTACAAGCCCTAAACTTTAGCTTCTTTACTTAAAATTAAACTACTTTATATAGGACACGATCTAATCTTTCTAAGTTTTTTCAACTACGTATATCTTTAAGTCCTCTATACCAGAAATCCTTGACGAGACATCTTTGAAAGCGGAAAAATTTTCAAAACACGCAGATGAACAAACATTTTCTTTGCACAAATTTGAAAAATTTATCGGTGAGTAAAGGAATATCTCTTAACACTTAAGTAAGATAAACCTATATCACTATCTCTAGGGCTTAAGCGGTCTCAATACCATGTTTATAAAATATTTTTAACATTTTATTTAATTACGATTTTCGACGACTTTTATTTGATTTTCATGGATTTTGATAATTTCAGATCCACTCAGATTCTCACATCCTAAATCTAGCCTGAACGATGATAATACATTAAAAAATTTCTCTTGTTATACCTAAGTTTTATCGAATCAAACCGGATTCTATTTGCTAAGTCTCACCTAAATTACTTTGGTTTTCCATGAGACGCCTTGGAAAGCGACAAATTTTTCAGAAATGCAAAATGAAAGTTTTGCAAGACTTTGAAAATTTCTCGGTAAGTAAAGGTGTATCTCTCTTATTAAGATATTTACAAAATTGTTTACTAAGATATTCCATCGAGACTTAATATTAAATTTTTCTTATTTTTTTTTAGTTCTTGTTCTAATATTATAATAGAAAAAGTGTACCTAATCTATCTTCGATAGAAGGAAAACTTTTATAAATAGTGCATTATCGAAACATTATCAAAATATATCTCAAATAATAGTAATAATAATAATAATACGGGATTTAGTTTGTATAAACGACTGGAAGAATCCGGTGTTCCAGCCTTATAGATACAGGGGCTAGCTACGCAGAAACTTGCGTAGCGAGAAAACAATTTATCAAGCAACAACAAACTCTCAAAACGAAATCAACTCAAATGAAAAACTTTCAATACACAAATCCACGCATATTTTTTTTTCTCAAGAATAATTTTGAGCAGGAAAAAATTATAATTGCAATATTGACACTTTCCTTTTGTTTGGAGTTAGTGCACAAAGGTTTCTAGACGACTAAAATTGTTCCATTCATTACTTTTTGCTTTATTTCTACTATGTATAAATTAGTCGTCTAGCTTGCTAGACTAGGAAAATGGGTAAAAATGATCACAAAATTGAGAAAATAAGAACATTTTTAGGCTTAAAATCCAAAAAGTTAAGAACATCCGAAGGCTTCACAAAATTTGGATATTCTTATAAAAAAACATGTACCGTGATTATCACATCTTGGACTTTGATAGAAATACAAGCAATCTCAAAAACAGATACATTTTTCATGCTGAATCAGCAATAATCAACTGTTAACAAACAGCAATATGCACCTGTAGCCTGGATATTTAGACGGTAAACTTTTTATGTAAAGAATCTTTAGGTTTTACCCCAGTTTTACATTCTTTTTCCTGACATATACCTTATCGGCCCTTTTTACGCCAGCCCTAATTTAACGCTGGCCCCTTTTACGCTGGCCCTTATTTTGCCACAGCCTAATTTTGGGCTTATGTCAATTAGGGTCGTAAATAATGCCAAAACTTTTAAAAATCGCTATTCAGGCTTCAAAACAGTAATTATTAACTAAAATTTACATTAAAATGTCATCTTTCAGTATTAAACTGTTGAAAATTCCATTGAAAATCATTGATTTTCGTGAAGTTTTGGATATAAAGTAAAAAAATGGATAGTTTTCCTCCTTTTTTCATGCCTAGAATCTTTTAAATTGAGAAAAAATTGTCAAAAATTAACGCCGTCTTTAAGTAAAAATTGCAAAATTTTAGCCCTTTTTACGCCTGCCCTTTTAACACCGGTCTTTATTACGCCACGAACCCAAAAATAACGCCAATAAGGGCCGGCGTAAAAAGGGCCGATAAGGTAGGGCTGTGATACCGTAGTATACACTTCTCAAATCGAATTATTATCAAACCCAACTTGTTAGCCTAAAACTTCTTGAAAGGAAAAATATATATTAGGAACAAAAATATGTCTTACGAACTTGTTTTAAGTACTTTTACGACGTAGTTGATAAAATGAAATTTTGGAAAAAATGTTTATATTTGTAAAAACTTCTTTGCTTACACTTTGAAAATAGAAATCACCATAAAAGGGCAAATTTTGATTGAAATTCTTATCTGATCAGTCTTGTAGAATTTTCTCATGATATTATCAGAAAAATAAAGCGGTTTATGTGTTTTTGTTTGCTTAGTCATATTATAACGGTTTTTTGCCTTAAATCATCATTATTATTACTGAAAATAGTCGTTCGATTTTAAAACCCCAACCATATTAAGAACATAACTCTGTTCGTATTCTTTTTGTTTTAAATTTACCGAGTGACCAGTTCGTTTATGTTCATTTTTTGATTCAAGAATGGACCAGAAAACCGATCCCACGTTGTACATATGCTATTATTAATCACAGACTTCTAAAGAACATCCCTCGCTGGGACCCCAGCCCCACTGGAAAATTTGGCAAAGATTTTGTCCCCGGTGGGAAAGTATCCTGGAATTTCAGCCCCACTGGGAATTTGACTTTGATTTAATCCCCATTCGAGATCCAATGTTTAAAAATTGCACTCCAAAACCATCCCACTGGATTTTTTAACCTTGGAACAATAAAATCTCTATCCCCAATGAGATTTCAATAGGAATTTTCATCCCCACTGAGGAAATCGTTCCACCGGGGCTGTGAGACTGGGGTGTTAAAGACCACAAGTAGTATAAGGAGCAAAGATCCATTAGTGGATGCCAGCATCATATGAATACAACAGAGCCCCAAAATTTAGTAAGGATAGCCCTGCATCGACTCTGTTAGAAAAAATTCTTCTCAATATTGAGACAGGGGTTTAATAATTTGTTTCTTAATAGGTCTGTTGACACCAGATACGGTCATACTAGAAGAATTAATGTTTTAAACTTTATACTAGGCTAAATCTGATTAAACTCCTTCCATTGCGGATATTCTAGTCTTTTGAGCTTCCGCTCATCCAAAAAAATGTCGAGTTTTTTTTATAAGGACAAATTGTGTAAGAACATCAAGTGATTGCCAAATTATTAAGAACAAGTTAAGACCATTTCCTAAACATCAATTTCTGAGGAAATCGCACAACAAAACTCTTAAAAGTTTTAAGCCTAAAAATGTTCTTAAAATGCTCTTAATTTCAATTTGTAAGTTTTGAAATGAAATTAAGAACATTTTAAGAATAATTTTAGGCTTAATACTAAAAAAAAAGTTAAGAACTTCTAAAGACAATCCCTTCTCACAGACCCACTGGGACCCCTTCCCACTGAAAAAATTGGCCAAAATTTTGTCCCCAGCGGGAAATTATACTCCAATTTTTGTCCTTTATTGAAAAAAATCAATCAAATAAATCCTCACTACAAATCATTATGCTATTTTCCCATCCCAGCTAAACTTCTTGACTTGAAAAAAACGGAACTTAAATCCCCGACCATAAGAAATATGAGGATATTTATCCTCATCGAGTTTCAGGCTGTTATTTTCACCCCCACCGGCTGAAAAAATCCTCCCGGGTCTGTGTGAAGAGGATGTCTAAAGGGCTTCAAAAAAGTTTATTGTTCTTATAAAAAAAAACCTGTACTAGTACGATCTTGCAAATGCCTCTGATTCAAGAAAATCTAACTTTAAAAACACACTATGAAGTTTCTTTGTCTTAATGAAACCCTTTTGACCTTCAAACTCTGAAATTGTTGACATATCTATACGATAGATGGGCTCAGACAGGATTTATTTTCGTAGAACCATGTATAGTAGTTAGCCCTTTTAAAGGAGATTCGCCTTAGCATGTTTTAAGAAATGAAAACATTTTGTTTTGACTAAAAACTACAGGGAAAAACATTCTTAATCGTCCCTCAGCAAATAAACAAACACGCAAAAAGCGCTTTATTTTTCCTGTTAAAACTCGGAGGTGAATTTACTTTGTTTAGTCATGAAGGGGACTTTTCATAACACTTTAGACTGGAGTCGTTTATATAATCCGCGTAACACGTGTTATATAATAATATGATACAATTTCTATTTTTTCTGTTAAGATTCGGAGGCGAATTTACTTTGTTTAGTCATGAAGGGGACTTTTCATAACACTTTAGACTGGAGTCGTTTATATAATCCGTGTAACACGTGTTATATGATAATATGATACAATTTCTAGTCACTTGAAGCAAAACTCAGACATCAGAAGCTTCTTAATGTCAACAAAACACCTTTAAAATAAAGAATGCATTTTTGTAGATTAGCGGCCGAGGTAGTGAATTGTGTCACTTATCGCAAACATCCTGGTCTCACAGCCCCGGTAAAGCTTTTCCCCACAGCGGGAATCAAAAATATTTATGAGCATTCTATTGTTCCAGGGTTAAAAAATCAAATGGAGATGGTTTTTGATACCCTGAGTATCAGAGGTTAAGTTTTCAAAGAAAATAGTAACCTCTGAAGACAAATAATAGAAATTTTATCGCGCATGTGTCAATCTAATCACTGTAGAAAAAATCAAAGATGAAGAGCAAATATTACCAGATTAATGTCTGTATCAGTATGCAGTTTACTATTTACGAATTCCCCAGAAACCTCCAAGTGTAGTTGAAATGAGTTTATTTCGAAAGAAATCTTTTACATGATCCCCAAATGTATAACAGTAATTACTAAACTCTTAATTATGGAAATGTCACTTTAATTGAATCGAAATAATAGACGGACTTTATATTATGATTCTCTATCACTGACTCTTTTTACGAAGCATTGATGACTTTTTGAAAGTTGTGTTTTCAACGACGGGAATAAAAATATCGACTATGACGCTCATCCAAGATCTTGGATGGTCGTCATGGTTACTTTTGTCTTCGCTGATTGCGCGATGAATAGAATCTCGATTCGTCGGCACAGCGTAAGTATATGATTTTGAGCTGTGCTTTTCACGGTAGGTTTTTGAGTGTTCGAATGGGTATGAATAAATCAAAGTAAATTTTCTAGTGGAGCTGAAATATTAGGGTATTTTCCCACCGGGGACGAAGGTTTTGTCAAATTTATCAGTGGGATTGGGACTCATGCGGGTCTGTGACATAGGGGGTTTCGTAGGGCACCCCTTAGATTTTGGGCAAATTTTGTGATCACTCCTTAGCGAGTAAAAGTTTGAACATCAAATATTTTCATACTATCGACGTAAAAAAAACAAACTCGAAGGCTTCCAGTTTATAGTCTGTTCTTATAGAAAAAAATAAGTATTCTTCATGTTGTCACAACCAAAACCGAATTATACCTTATAAGGATAAAACAGTGAAAGTGTGTCAGAATATGCTGTTTAACAATATAAGTTCACTTTTATGACAGTATGAGATGATAAACCATAATAAGGACATAAATTGATTTTTCTCTAATTGATGACAGTTTCTCTTCGATTGGAACTCCTTTTAGCCAAATTACGAAATCAAGTATCAACAAATTTTAGCTTTGGGGTTAATGTCAATTTCATTTTTTGTGTAAGCACAAAATTGAGCGATGACGACTCTGTGATAAAATACTTCACTTTCTTAGTAAATGATTGACTAGATCTGTAAAAACACGCTTTTTTTATAAGAATGGTATAAATCCGTTCCATCATGGATAACTTTTTGGGAAAATCATTCTAAAAGATTAGAAGTTTGGATCCTAATTCAGACTAGATTTAACCATTTAGTTCATACGTCTCAAGCATAAAATGGCATTTTTATAAAAGGAGTGAGCCTTACTTGGGGGTAATTGGCAACTTATAATTTAAAATGTTCTAAAAATGGCATTCTTAGCTTGAGTAGCAAAATTCTATGATGGTGATATTCTGAGCATTGTTCTTATTTTTATGGCCTTTTTCACCATATGGACATTCTTATAAAGTGCACTCTTATAAAAAAAGCGTGTAGAGCTTCGTCTTCAAAAGTTTTAGCTGACTTTAAGTAGACCCGCTTTTTCTCAACGCAAAGTGAATTGGGCGTACACAACGTTGTTTCAACGTTCTTCTAATGTTCATAACCTCCCTATAACGTTAGATGAATAAACGTTGAAAGAACGTTGTGTGCCAGCTGGGTATTTTCTAGCTGATTCTTAAGTCTGTCACTTTACTTTAAAGGTATCATTTTTACTTAAGTGTTTCAATTTCATACCAGACACATATTTTATGTCAGGGCAGTGTCTGCCTATATTTGTACTGCCTGTCTGTCTCCCTGTTCTATTGTGCTGATACAAACAAAAAATTGTTTTTCTTTTCCACATTCGTGTTTATTCATTGTGAAAAAGATTGTAAATTAAAATTGATGAGTATAAGCTAACGATATCAAATTTTCTTATAAAGAAAGATTATTAGAAGACGTGACAGTGACGTCTTACTGTATGTTACAACATAACATCAAAACATTTTTTTACCAAAAATGTCGAAATCATTGTATCCTCTCTCAGAGTATGACATTATCCAATAATGTTTCTACTCCATGCGTAATAGATAGGAAATCCTTACACACCCTTGCGCAAGATATTTTGTCATTAATGCAATATGGAATAACATGATTTCGTCTCAAAAAGAGGTTTGAAATATTTTGAGAAGAAGAGCCGCAAAGCTGCTGATTTCTTGTACAGTGGAGTCTCCATAGCTTGAGACTTACCGTGTCAGTGAGACAGGGTGTCAAGCGCGAAGTCTCAAAACTGTTTTTTTTAGGTGGTTTGGGTTTCGTGTTTTCTTTTCACGGGGAGGGATTTTCCAGCCGATAGGGGTCTGAATGACAACGAAAAATCCAAAATTTTATCTTCAGTGCACCACAATTAAGACCACTGTCCTATAATTTGGTTTCGTTTGATATGATTTGAAAGAAATAAAAATTCATCAAAACACTAGTCCATTCGAGTTTGAACAAGAAGGAAATTGAAACCACATTTTTACATCGGAGACAAAAGTTAAGAGACAAGCGAAAGTAGGAAATTTAGAATACAAAATACTTAATCTGTTACCAATCGATAAAAATTTTCAAAACAACATATATAATATAAGAATATAAGATTAAAGTCTTTCTGAGAAAACTTGTGATTAAGTTGACCTTATGGAATGGATCGATGTTACTGAAATTCACAGTTGATGCTTCGAAATAAAATTGAAACCAAAATATTGCTAATCCGAGAAACCTCTTATCAACGTCTGTGTGTATCACTTTTCTATCTAAATAGAAATTATTTTGAATGAGCGAAACGAAGCGGAAAATGGAAAAAGACACTTTTCCAAATTATGCATTTCCTATGACGTTGGAAAGAACCAACCAAAATATCCTATTAAAACGACATTTTTTTAGACAAGTGCGATGATTGAATGATGCTATGATGCCAAACAGCTCCCAATTAAAATATTTTCGTAATGACCATGAAAGGCTGAACTGATCAATATATCATTCTCACGTGTGTATCAAACGTCGTCAGCCTCAGGGTGGAATTTTAGTGACTTAGTTGGAACAGCAGTGCTTTCTCATTCCAGGCGAAATTTGACGTTTATGCTACCAGACCATAGTATAACAGATTTTTTTTACCAACCTTATAAGCACTTTTATCTTGGGAAATGCAGATACTCCCCACATCAGTATATTTGATAAGAGGTGTAACATGCACCAGTAAAATATTTAGAAAATAGGGCTGTTTTTACGAGCCAGTCCATGTTATTCGAGGCAAGCTTCTAATTTTTTACATTTTTATAATGACAAAGATCATCCTAATGATTGCAAAGATTAACTAATTCTTCTATGTCTGCAAGGACACTTGTATAGCTATACAAGTGTCCTTGATGTCTGCTACATTCCCATGTTCACACCCTTCATCAACTCTTAACAGTATCAATCAATAAATTTGTGACAGGGGTGTGTGACACAGGGAGTTCAAGACAGAAATATTCGTTATGTACGTTAACTTAAATTAAATTACTCGTCTTAGACCATGTTCACACGCTACTGTTCCGTTTCGCTCCGTATGATTTTCGTTACGGATCGAGTGTGTTCATAATGGTTTCGGAAGGTTTTGGAGTAAGAAAACGAACCAGTTCTGTTCCAATGAAAAAAGTGATGCGAAACCGTTACGATCTGTTTTGATTGTAACGTCTTCTTTTTTGACGTTTCGAATTTTGACGCTCACACTTTCGGAACTGTTTCGTTTCGGAACAGAACGGAACCGTAACGTCTGAACATGGTCTTATTTAACCCTTCTGGGCGTTTCCCTTTCCAAGATGAGCACAGTTATGTAACACGTAGATAATATTGGATGATATGACCTGTGTCTAGAGAAACAGAGTAGAGATGTAACAAAAATGTCTCTTTATTGGTTGACAATTTCATTAACTGATAACACTTTCTCGTCAAGATAACGGATCTTTTAAAATTCTAGAAACCACAAAACTGAAACTATTTGATTTTCAAATGAAACTGATACAAAATTGCTACCTTCTGTTTTTTCTTTACAAGAAAAGTTTTTATAAGAACAAAGAAGTTCAATATCGTCAAAAAATACGAACGATTCAATAACGGTATACTTCTGAGCCTGGAATTGTTGACATATCAAGAAATTCAAAGGTCAAAGCAAAAAAAAATCGGGTCTAAAGAATACACCAAAAATAAGAACAGGATATGAACAATTTGAGGCTCAAAGTGTCAATAAATAAGAATAGTCGAGTCTAAAATTTGCTGGTTTTTATAGAAAATGAATGCATTCTTGATTATCTCAAAGTGATTTTCTTTTAAAATTATCAATATAAAATCAGCTACCATAACTTCCAAATTTGGTTAAAATTTATTGTTTCAAGAATAACTCTTATACAAGAGCTTAATACTTATCTAAAAAAGAAAAAAATTATCATCTTCGGAGATCATAACATTTTTTATCATTTGATCTATGAGTTAGACTTATAGACTAGTGACACTAATTTCTGCAAACCCTCCCTGGGTTGAAGGTATTCTGAAAGAGACAGCAATCATAATAGGTATTATTGTCAAAGATATATATTGCCTAAACTATGGCGTATAAGAGCAAAATTCAAATAAATATTCATATGAAAATAAATGGACAAGCACAAGTGTCTTATCATGCAAAAGTCTTATTTTGACATTTTTTGTCTTATGCCCGTATGACAACTGCTATGTAGTACTAAAAAAGGCCTCAAATATGCCAAATCAAATCACAGCAAGTCAAAGCGGGGGGAAATTAAGGACGAATTGGGGGCGTGTGAGAAATTAAATTAAAGAACAAAGGTGGTGCGATCAAAGCATCCAGTGTAAAAGGATCAAGGGTTCACGACTCGAATCCCTGGCCCTTCCAATGTTCAATTAGGTCGGAATTTTATGTTACTTTCCCATCACTTTTGTGCCAAAGTCCCTAAGTGCAGGTGGTATCTGGGATCTCTGAAACAGGGGTGTTAACACCAGGCAAAATGTACAGGCGTATATAGAGCAAGATTCAATAAACGTAAAAAATCCGATAAAACATTCATTGCTTAGCTCCAGACGATATCTTCCAGGAAAACACCCCTGTCTCACAGCCCCGGTGAAACTTTTTCCTACAGCGGGGATAAAAATTTAAATTTAAATCTCAATGGGGATAAAAATTCTATTGTTTCAAGGTTAAAAAATCCAGTTGGGATGGTTTTGGAGTGCAATTTCTAAACAATGAAGTCCGAATGGGGATGAAATCAGAGTAAATTTCTCAGTGGGGCTAAAATTCTAGGGTATTTTTCACACCGGGGACGAAATCTTTGCCAAATTTTCCAGTGGGGCTGGGGCCCCAGCAGGCCTGTGACACGGGGGTGTAGGAAAAAAACTTAATTTTCAAGAGTGAAAAAAAGTGAAATTCAAAAGATATCCCAATGAAATATTTCAAAGCCTGACATGGTGTATTCGGTTGGTGTATTTGGCAAAATACGATACAGGGAGTATGTAAATTGATTGCAAAATTCTCTTGATTTTTACAAATTTCTTAATCAAGCTCCCCATCCTTGCGTGTCGCAATGAGGTTGATTTTTGTGTGCAAATATGTGTCTGCTCCTAAGAGATTGCTTTGATACGATGCATGCGTTCAAATAAAAGAGAAAATTAAAAGCTTTTGATTATTATCGCTATGGGAGAAAAAAATCTCTCTAGAGGGTAGCACAAGACAATTTGCAATTTTTTGAAACGTGTATAAATAGGCCTGGTCGTTGTATCAGTCACAAGCAAAATAATTCTGTCAAGAAAACCTTCATTTCAATTTCTCAAAGGTAAGAGCTGTTTGCTGGGCCAAAAACTATTCTAAAAACATTTCTCAAAACGTCAATATTTTTGTCAGAAAATCATTAATTTTAGTGTGTTTGGATGACTCTTTATGTGTGCTTATGTCTCTATCTATGATTTGACATGATTAATTCTTTTTGATACGTCATATCAAATAAAAGAGAAAGCTAGCACTCCTCTTTCTCATCTAGTTATTGTTTTTATGACCTTATTAGGAGATTTTGCATGAAATCTATTCAAACTTCCTGAATGGTTGATAACAGAGTATATAAAAGAGGGCAGGAGTTTTCTAGAACCACATTCAACACATACAAGTGTCGATAACAAACTTCTCTACACAACTTTTTTTCTTAAAGCTTTCGAGTCTTAACCAACCAAACTATACAAAATGGCTGAAGATGATGTTGCCGCTCTCGTCGTAGACAATGGATCTGGTATGTGCAAAGCTGGATTTGCTGGAGATGATGCTCCAAGAGCTGTCTTCCCCTCCATTGTTGGACGTCCCCGTCATCAAGGTGTCATGGTTGGTATGGGACAAAAAGACTCCTATGTCGGTGATGAAGCTCAATCCAAGAGAGGTATTCTTACCCTGAAATACCCCATCGAACACGGAATCGTCACCAACTGGGATGATATGGAAAAGGTGAGTTGCTTTTTTAAAAAACAAATAAAAATCAAGTTTGAAAATAAGCTGGACATAAAATACTTTAGTTTGAAAAACAATCTTTAGAAATGGGCGTTGCCCGAACTGCCTTGGATGTTTTGAATTAAGCCTTTTAGAGGACATTAACTGAAAACAATTATCACATGAATAAAGCTTTAAGACTTACATTTGAAAAAATGGGCGTTGGCTTTTCATCTTTGACTAAACTATAACTTATTTTCTCTACAGATCTGGCATCACACTTTCTACAATGAACTCCGTGTCGCACCAGAAGAACACCCTGTCCTCCTTACCGAAGCTCCATTGAACCCAAAGGCTAACAGAGAAAAGATGACCCAAATCATGTTCGAGACCTTCAACTCCCCAGCTATGTACGTCGCCATCCAAGCTGTCTTATCATTGTACGCCTCTGGACGTACCACCGGTATTGTCTTGGATTCTGGAGATGGTGTCTCTCACACTGTCCCAATCTACGAAGGTTATGCTCTTCCCCACGCCATCATCCGTCTCGATTTGGCTGGACGTGATTTGACTGACTACTTGATGAAAATCTTGACCGAACGTGGATACTCCTTCACCACCACTGCTGAACGTGAAATCGTCCGTGACATCAAAGAGAAATTGTGCTACGTTGCCTTGGACTTTGAACAAGAAATGCAAACCGCTGCCTCAAGCTCCAGCTTGGAGAAATCCTACGAATTACCTGATGGACAAGTCATCACCATTGGAAACGAACGATTCCGATGCCCAGAAACCCTCTTCCAACCCGCCTTCATCGGTATGGAATCTGCTGGTATCCACGAAACCCCACTACAACTCCATCATGAAATGTGACGTCGACATCCGTAAGGACTTGTACGCCAACACCGTCTTATCCGGAGGAACGACCATGTTCCCAGGTATTGCTGACCGTATGCAAAAGGAAATCTCCGCCCTCGCTCCACCAACCATGAAAATCAAGATCATCGCTCCACCAGAAAGGAAATACTCCGTCTGGATCGGAGGATCCATCTTGGCTTCACTCTCCACCTTCCAACAGATGTGGATCTCCAAACAAGAATACGATGAATCTGGTCCATCCATCGTCCACAGAAAATGCTTCTAAATTATTACAATTTTCCAATTTCGAACGACGCCACAATTTGTAACATACACAATCCATATTTTGTATATAGAATTAAGATTAAAAATAACAAATTACCAAAAAAAAGCTTTAAATACTTATCGTCTCTCTTTATCTCACCTTGTTCTGTCTCATTATTCAGATTTGAAATTCCCCAATATTATGAAAATAACTGTGGTAAGATTTAAACAAGAATTAACTCTCCCTAATTAATACTTAACCAATTTAACACTCTCGGAAGTTGAACAAGTGCTCTAAACTCGGAATTAACATTTCAATAAACTGTATTGGATTTGAAAAAGACTTCAGATTTTTGATAATTAATTTTGTACTTTTGCACTTAAAAATCTTCCAACATGACTCAAAACGACAGATTTTAAAAATATTCCTGTTAAAATTTTGAAAATAGGTACATCCTAACATGGAATTATTATAGACACTGGAAAAACAATGAGCTGTATTTGGCCAATTTCTCATGTACAAGCCTTGTCCGCAGTAACGACATTATTGTTCACCCTCCTTCCACTATTAAATAATTTTTCGTAG
The DNA here is from genome assembly GCF_902728285.1 of Clytia hemisphaerica. Lineage (NCBI taxonomy): Eukaryota > Metazoa > Cnidaria > Hydrozoa > Leptothecata > Clytiidae > Clytia > Clytia hemisphaerica. Next base: position 302,789 of record NW_027104315.1, on the reverse strand, counting down.
CATTTTAATTGCGTTTCTCATCAAAATACACTTATCTAATTCCCAAATGAGACTTTAAGTTCTCCTCCGAGATTCAAAATCATTTAGTTAATTACTAATTATACCTCGTTATGACGTTTTGAATTTCGAGAAAGATGCAAAAACATGCTATGTATAAGAAATTGAATATTGACACCAGATATTTTTAAACTTCAACCTAAAAAACCGTGCCACCACGTGCCACCAAAAGATTTTCATACCACAGTGGAGCTATGAGACTCACGTCTAATATATATCAATCTCAGCTCTTCTCGGAGATATATTGGAAAGATATTCCGAATTCAAAATTTCGTGCCATTATAAGCATTTTGTTTGATTTTACTCGACTGATGATGTTTTTCTCACACCAGATTTCATAATTGTATTCGCTTGGTATTCTAGCATTTATTTTCAAACTTTTAGCCAGCAAGAGCACGATCAGAAAAAGTTAGAGAACTTTTTAAAAATAAGTGTATTAATCATTTTCCAAAATAAGAGAACTTTTTAAAAATAAGTGTATTAATCATTTTCCAAAATCAGAGTCCTTCGAGCCGCCATGACAGTTGTCCTTTGCGGACAAAGCTAGAACATCGATTGTTTTCTGAAACAATAGAAAGTCAATACTCCGCTCTCCACCGTTTCATTCGATGTTTATCCAGAGTCTCTATAATAAATCCATGATCCTAAGAACCAGCTTGAAAATTGAACCCAGGGGGAGCGCTCTATTTCATAAACATCATGTGCCGCCCTCAAGGGTAGGCTTTGCTAGGGTTATTGTGTGTTCGGGGGGACTACATTGCAAGACTGATAGTAAAAATAATAAGATGTGAAATCTACACTGCAAGGATCAGAAGCGCTTGCTAAAATGTAAGGGTACCTTTTTACTACACAAGGGCTGCACTGTAAGGATCCGATTTTGACAGTCATTTATTTGGCGGCACATGCCCGGCCCCCCTAGGAATTGAAAGAGATTAGACAAATTATCTGAGTTCATAAGAAACGTTCGTAATGACCTTTTCGATCGTAGCCGCCAATTGTCACGCAGGTATTTTTTTCCGTTTTACCACCACTTTTTTCGTACCTAAAGACAACAGAAAAAAGTGTAAAAAAGGATTGAATCGAGTTTAGGGTGGTAAACTAAGTAATAAAGTGGTAAAGTCTATGGACATGGTCTACTTTCAAGTACTTTAACCGGTGCTGTTTGTAGCCTTGACGATTTTCGCTTAGCTGAATGAACATGGGAAAGAATGAGCCTGTGGTCAATGTGGTATTTAGGAAGATCCCTGCATGTGGTCCACACTCAAGTACTTTAACCGTTGCTCTAATAATACTCTGATAACTATTTAAGATTTTAAAACTGGAATTACCATTGTCGAAACTTGTTTCAATTCTCTGCTTAAAAAAAATTCCAGAAAATGTTTCAAAATCAGAAAGTTTTGGAACTGATCTGTTTTTCCACAGTGGAACTTTTTTCACAGAAGAGATTATAATTGTTGTTATAAACATCTCCTTGAGAAAATTCCACGATCTATAAAGTCCGAAGGGCTAGATAGGCAACTTTAAGCTTTCTCTAGCAAAAAAAAACGACTTTTTAAATTTCGTGCCGATGGATAGGATCTAGCATTTTGTTTATTTTTGGAGCGCGAGATAAAAAAAAAAGTAGTACCTCTCAAAAAAGTAAAATGGCTTGTTGTCACGTGATTTCTTTGGTAGGAAATCCGATCAAAATTTGCTTCACTTTTCGATAAAAGCCGCAGATCTAAAATCAGTACCATAAAATATTGGCAATTTTGGCTATTTTACCATTTTTCGAAAATTGTTCGAGCGAGAATGTCAATTTCAGGCCTTCAACTTGATTTCATCGAATATTTCGATCTGAGAGGGATTTATTGGTTTCGAGGCTATATTTTAAGCCCTGCTGGACCATTTTTGAACTTTTGAATCCTCAGATCCTAAGGTCCTAAGACTTAAGTCTAGCGTTAAAACTAAAAAGTTAAAACTCTACCCTTCCAACCTAATTTAGAGCACTTCCAAATTGTTTGTGTTTAAAAAAATTTCCCTTTTGTGCTAAGTATTTTGGGATTGTAGCCCTTCGGGCTTTACAGATCCGTGGAAAATTTATTGTTTCCAGCTGAAAAAATCCAGAAGGAATAATCTTTGAATGCAATTTTTTTGAGATTGAATTTCAAATTGGGATGAAATCAAAGTCAATTTCCAAATCAAATCAAACTCTTTGGAAATATTAGAATCCCTTGAGTTCTTCTTTGATTAGCCTTTAGAAATGGAATATCCTGAACCTCATATTCATGAAATCAATATTTTATTCATTCGACTTCTGCTTGGAAGAAAAGAAGGACAAAAAGATGATTTTCTAGTTAGGGTTTCCTGTTATTAGGTTCTACACAGAGACAGATGAGTATTGAAATATCACATAATCTCGAAATCGTTTTTCTGCCTGAAATTTTGCATTTAATCCGAATGATTATTTGACCAAAAGATGATGCCAAATTTTCTTTTGGACTGTTGGGCTAGTGTAATTTCACACCCCTTCTCATGGACCCACTGGGACCCCTTCCCACGGAAAAGGTTATTACTAGTCATAGCTTTCACTAAATGCCCACGCAGAAGATCATGTCATGCACTTATAAAGCTTTTAATGCTTTAAAGATTAAAGCATTAAAAATAATCAGGAATAATTGATTGATTTAATTATTGAATGATTGATTAATTGATTGAGGCATATGCTTGAAAAAAAAATTATATTCCATTAACACAATACTTGAAGAATTTATGCAGCTTGATAATTTGATAAAATTCAAGGAAAAGCTTCTCAACAATTTATTTCAAAAATTATGGTATCGTTAGTTTACTGGTTTTCACATCTCCTGTTTGTTTTTTTCTCCCAGTTTCTTTCTTACAGCAATATATGTCATGATTATTATTCACAATAGACCTTTTCTGATAATCCCGCAGACATCTTAGATTGTAGGCAAAATATATAGCGGTGAATAGACCTTTTTTTAACAAGAGGCAGCCATTTTGAATAATTATGTACTCCAGCATAAAAACAATGATACAGCCATGCATAATTTTTAAAATATGCATAACACAGTAATTATGCATGGCTGTATCACTGTTTTTATGCTGGAGTACATAATTATTCAACATGGCTGCCTCTTTAAAAAAGGTCTATAAATCAACAAGGCAACCAATCAGAAATAGCCTGAAATAGCTTGCTTTTTTCATTGGCTCCTATATTTCAACACTTCTCTATTGCTACTTTGCCTAATAAACAATAGTCAAGAAAATTCTACGTATAAAATTTATCAAAAAGTTCTGCGCCATCTTAAATTGGGTGAAATAGAAACCAATCCTAGTTAAGGCCCGGGCTCCTCTTGTGGACGCTGTGATTGCACTTCGCAAGCAAAATCTTCTATGTTGTTGGTCAAAAGAAAAATAAACGAATGCCATTGTGATCTATTCGAACTTACAGTCGAGAAAAGTTGAAATGCGCTTTAGTTTTTTTTTCAAGTGCATAGTACTTTTTCATGATGTGATGCAATCTTTTCTCCAAGCTGAAAGGATCAAAGCCATTAAGATGATCGCAGCGCAGACAATGAAGAGACGTGCCTCCAGGAAGCTAGACTTTTTGAGTTTATAGCTATATACTTTCACTTTATTGTGTTTCCGTATGACTGTCTGTGTATCTAGTCTAACCACCGTTAAATGCCTTCGGGAAAGTCCCTTTTAACTTGGAAAGCCAGAATTGGAGCTATTTCACCAAACTACTGGAGCATATAGGTTATTTTAGAAAAAGTTGAATATGCGCATGTAAAGTTAAACGAATGTTAAAACAGTGAATACACTCTAAGTGAGCTAAATCCAAAAGAAAAAGTTTGTTTACATTGATTGACATTCAACATTCATTCAACCACTTTTGGATTCAACTTTACATATGGCCATATGCATACATTCAACATTTTTGAACTTTGCTGGTATCTTGTTTTACTAAGTTAAGAAGGACTTTCTCGAGTTACGACCATATTATGGTATTTAAAGCTCAAGAAGCTCTATAAACAATAAAGAATAAAGCTAGTTATTAATATAATAACAGACAAAGATAAATTATAGTTTGAACAAAAAATATCAAATATCAAATGTACGTACATTAAAAAACTTGAGCAAATTTCTTTAAAGATTCCAGAAAAAGAATTGAAATCATTGCTGAAATGAACTTCTGACTAAATTACAGTATTTAGTATTCAGTTTCAAAGACAAGAAACAAAATTTGACATACAAAACATTTTTTCTAGTCAATGAATCAGCTCAACATCATAACCAGTCTGCCATTTTGTTAGACTAGCAAGCGTCTGTCTTTCCTTGGACACAGGAACGCGGGAATAGTGCTTATAATAAAGAGTTCTTATAAAAAATAGAAATTGCCGCGGGAGAGTGGATTGGAAAGACAGGGTTGTATTCAGAAAACATATAAAAAAATAGATCCCATTGAAAGTTTAATCTGCAGCGAAATACAACGACGTGGTTTACTAGTCTACCATTTTGTTTGTTTTGATTTGCACAAGTAATATTGTAATTCGTGTTATATCATACACTGTCATAAATAATTTGCATTTATAACACTCGCTTCAGCTTTTCAAAGCTAAATCAAAACTAATAATTTGTAATACGTAATAATGGTAAAAGCATATAACGTAATATGAAAATACGCATACTACTAAAAACCGAACATTTACGGAAGAGACTAACTACGGGGATGCTTGCGCGACAAAACAAAAAAACAACAAAATTTCGAGATTCCAGTCCAATATCTATGCGTGAAACTATGAGTGCCTCCTCGTCGCTGCGCTCCTGCGGGGGCAAAAATATCGTCCTCGGTGGAAAGTTTTACCCTAATTTTTCGTCTCCGCTGAAATTACTCAGACAAGCCAATCCTCACCGCAAATTCTTGTATTATTTTTTCCATTCCAACTGATTTTTCTGGCTTGAAAACACTGGAATTCAAACCCCAGGAATAACAAAACGGAAATATCAATCCCATTCGAGTTTTGGTCCACTGGCTGAAAAAATTCCACTGGATCTATGAGAAAGGGGTGTGGTTTAGAAGAAGGGGGCGTTTATTGAATAATTTATAAACGAGGTCAGTAACTTTGTTAACATTAACCTTATTTTGCCTTTTCATCAACATTTGAGTGGGAATATGTCAATTTAGATACCTTATCGGCCTACGCCGGCTCTTATCGGCGTTATTTTTAGGCTCTTGGCGTAATAAAGGCCGGCGTTAAAAGGGCCGGTGTAAAAAGGGCCAAGATTTTACAAATTTTACTTAAAAGTGGCGTTAATTTCTGACCATTTTTCTCTATTTAAAGGATTCTAGGTATGATTCGAAAATAAAAAAATATCCTTGTTTTACTCCATATTTCAATGGAATTTTCAACAGTTTACTACTGAAAAATTATATTGTAATGTAAATTGAAGTATATATTGCTATTCTAACAAACTTTGGAGTTATTTACGGCCATAATTGGCCCCCAATAAGCCTAAAATCGGTCTGTGACGTAATAAGGACCGGCGTAAAAGGGGCCGACGTTAAATTAGGGCCGACGTAGAAAGGGTCGATAAGGTATGTAAAAATGGGTCAAAAACCAGTTCGAATACAAAAAGAATACAATTATTGTTGTATATCTAAGTTTTTCTTTATGTATTACTTCCTTATTGCTGTCTGTTTCAAATAAACGCCCCTCCTAGGCCAGCTTTAAAATTCGAAGGGGGCGTCTATTTGAGGTGGGGGGGGGGCGTTCATTGAAAATTTTTCCCTAAAGGAGGGGTATTTATTCGAAGTAATACGGGTTAACAGTGAGGTTCTCTCAATCTTGCCATTGTAACTCGCATGCGTAATTTGTCGTTCTTTTAAACCACGTGTAGTTATTTCTCGTGATAAACAAAGAAAAATGAATCCGTAGGGGTTTTACAGTCACTTACGGTCGGGGTTGTGGTCAGCAAAATTTGTCGTTCTTTATGAAATTTGTCATTCTTTTTGTTTATTTTTAGTTATGCAGGATTTTTTACATCTGTTACAGCCCGTACTCCACTTTCTATTAAGGAGGTCGAAATTCTTTAGGGGAAGAAGGTGCATGAAGGCCAGGAATTTCATGAAGGCAAGGAATTTCAAGAGATCAGGAATTTTCATCTGGAAATCTATAGGATACAACTGAGAAGAAATCACGTACTAAAAAAGAACTTTAACTGGAAAAGCCAAATATTTGGAATCTGAAAGCACCATAACTAACAAATCACCCTCTTAAGACGAAGTAACAGAGTATACAATAATATATAGAGGCTGTTTATTCTAAGCCCGGGGTTAAGGGTACTAGGTTGAAGAAACCAAAGTTCAAAAATCGACTGATAGAGAGAGAGAGACTGAATTTAAAAAATTTGCCCATTTTTCGACGTTTTTGCCACCATGTTCCACCCTTACAGAAACTATTTTTCCAAAATTTCAGCCAAAGTTTTCCAATTCTTGTCAAAATTTCAAAAATTTATGACACTATGAGGGTGTCGATTTTGGTAATTTTGGAAGCCTTAAAGAACCTTGATTGCTTATAATGGTTTTTATGCCCCTGTTTAGAGACTTTGGAGGGTGTAAAAATAGACCCTCATGGTTCGCACATTCCCGGCACCCATTTTTGCCTAAGTACCCAACCCGGGATTTTCTAAGGATAAATTTATTGCCTTGCACGCTTTCTCAATAAAGTTTAAAGTAACACCCTGAACAAAAGACACCAGAAATTATTTAGCTCAACATTTTTCGGAAATTAAGAACACTGATTAAATGTCGATTCAAAAAACAAAACAAAAGCTGACATTCCGAACAAGGAACATATTGAATGAAAAGTTTTAAGTTATTTTAACTGAGACGGTAAAGCAATAAATACTCAGAAATGAATATTGATAAGTTTTTTATTAATATAAGAACAAACTATATAAGAACATAAGGCATCGATGACCAAAATGTTAAGGACAAGTTAAGAACATTTTAAGGCTTTGCTGACTCTAAAACACCTGATAAAGGAATATGGACAAAAATACTGGTGAAAATACGAAAATGTTATGAACATTCTTAGGCTTGAAAGTTAAAACCACCTGAAGGTTTGAAAATCTTTGGATGTTCTTATAAAAAAGACGTGTAGTAAGGCAGAGCATACTTAAGTTTTCACACTTGAAAGGGAAATGAATAACACAAGTTTAATTTTTTTGGTATGTTAAATTGTATTTATGTACATAACGGAATTTTTACAAAGAATTGCATAATTCGAACCATAAGAAGACATAAGTCGAAAATAAAATTGGAAGAAAATAAATAAATAATTTAGAAGCATTTTCTGTGGACGATGGATGGACCAGATTCGTCGTATTCTTGTTTGGAGATCCACATCTGTTGGAAGGTGGAGAGTGAAGCCAAGATGGATCCTCCGATCCAGACGGAGTATTTCCTTTCTGGTGGAGCGATGATCTTGATTTTCATGGTTGGTGGAGCGAGGGCGGAGATTTCCTTTTGCATACGGTCAGCAATACCTGGGAACATGGTCGTTCCTCCGGATAAGACGGTGTTGGCGTACAAGTCCTTACGGATATCGACGTCGCATTTCATGATGGAGTTGTAGGTGGTTTCGTGGATACCAGCAGATTCCATACCGATGAAGGCGGGTTGGAAGAGGGTTTCTGGGCATCGGAATCGTTCGTTTCCAATGGTGATGACTTGTCCATCAGGTAATTCGTAGGATTTCTCCAAGCTGGAGCTTGATGCAGCGGTTTGCATTTCTTGTTCAAAGTCCAAGGCGACGTAGCACAATTTTTCTTTGATGTCACGGACGATTTCACGTTCAGCAGTGGTGGTGAAGGAGTATCCACGTTCGGTCAAGATTTTCATCAAGTAGTCGGTCAAATCACGTCCAGCCAAATCGAGACGGATGATGGCGTGGGGAAGAGCATAACCTTCGTAGATTGGGACAGTGTGAGAGACACCATCTCCAGAATCCAAGACAATACCGGTGGTACGTCCAGAGGCGTACAATGATAAGACAGCTTGGATGGCGACGTACATAGCTGGGGAGTTGAAGGTCTCGAACATGATTTGGGTCATCTTTTCTCTGTTAGCTTTTGGGTTCAATGGAGCTTCGGTAAGGAGGACAGGGTGCTCTTCTGGTGCGACACGGAGTTCATTATAGAAAGTGTGATGCCAGATCTATGGAAACAATATAATTATGTTTAGAATAAGTTAAGTCAAGAACCATATGTAATACAAGGAAGATATTCCATCAAAAGTGTTAACCCTTTAAGTGCCGATGTCGTATATATACGACATGGGCTATATAGGAGGGCGAAGCCCTCCTGTAATGCCCAGTTTGAGTTAGAAATCGTTATTTTTGGTCGAACTCGTAGGAATTAGATTGTCCTTTATGGTCAAGCAAAAAAAAATTCAAAAGTGAGTCTTTCCAGCGAAATTTTAAGCAAAAAAGTCAAAAAAAATGCAAAAAATTGACAAAAATTCACTTTTTTGAGATTCTGACCGTTTTTTGACTATTTTTGGTCAACGAGTGATCCAAGAACCTCCAAATTTGGCCCTGTTTTACTTTATTCTGTCTTCTAGTGAATTGATTTGAAATTTTACCACTGGGCACCTTTTCATCAGTTCAGTCAGGTCCGCGCAGCGGGCCTGACTGCTTTAATTCCCTAACCTACCCCCCCCCCTTGGCCGCCGCCCACCACGCCCTTCCTAAATCGGGCGGCGCCGAAGGCGCCCAAAAGAAAGAAGAGACTCTAAGCTATCCAACGAGCTATATACGAGCTTCTAATTCCTTCTAGATCAGGAGATATAAGCCCTTAAAGTTTGAACTAGCGATTTTTTAAAAAAAACTTAGAAAAAAGGACCCTGGCACTCAAAGGGTTAACTAGTTAAATGTTTTCAGTTTGAAGTAAAGGTTTGAAAGCTCATTAAAAAAATGAAACAAATCAGAATTAAATTCTTTAACCAACGCCCAAACAAGTTTCTTAAAAGATTTAGCTTAATAATTTTCAAAGTGTTACACCCACGCAAAAAGGTTTAAGTTTCAAGGTTTTCCTCAACCCTCAACCTCAAGGTTTGTTTTCTTTCAACAAGGAAAGCATAATACACAAAAAGAAGCAATCTTTGTTTCAGTTTCACTTAAAAAGCTTTTTTGTTGTTTCAAGAAAATGCAATTCAGTAGAACAAATAGCACCACGCCCATGTACAAAGTAACAAATTTTTTCAGGCCTTACTCACTTGAGATTTAGTTTTGAAAAATTAAGGAGAATTTTGTCCCAAATGTTAAGAAGTTCCCCTCAAGAAGCACAGCCTTTCAAGACAGAAGAAACAGGCTAAAGGACTCTAGGTTTAAAGTTTCTTGCAAACAAAAAAAAACAACTCACTTTTTCCATATCATCCCAGTTAGTGACGATTCCGTGTTCGATGGGGTATTTCAAGGTGAGGATACCTCTCTTGGATTGAGCTTCATCACCGACATACGAGTCTTTTTGTCCCATACCAACCATGACACCTTGATGACGGGGACGTCCAACAATGGAGGGGAAGACAGCTCTTGGAGCATCATCTCCAGCAAATCCAGCTTTGCACATACCAGATCCATTGTCTACGACGAGAGCGGCAACATCATCTTCAGCCATTTTGTATATGAATTTGTATTAGATGTCTAAGAAAAGACAGAAATGTTTCGACTTATGTCCTGATAGTTCGGAGATATCCAAGAGGAATAATTCAACCCTTCAAAAATCACTGCTTTTTATTCTGACAACATACGAATGACAAGCCCATTTGTTTATTTATAAAAAATCACCTAATAAGGTGAAGTAAGAAAAAACGGTCTTTTAAGGACATGCGCAGTACAGAGGTGAGGAGTGGTTGAAAGCAGTTCATTGTTTTTAAAGAGATAGAAAATATGTCATTTCATCGTCACCGTCATCAAATTACCTTTGTGTCATTCTTTTATAATCAAAAGCTAAATAACAGACGTCGTTATGTTAATCGCTCTATCCTTTAGTTATAAGATTAACTAATTTTATAAGAAGTTAGACTGAAGGCTAAATGAATATAATATCGCTAATAATGAATTGACTTCAGGTAACCCTTTCGGGGAAGTGACCGATTAGATCCGAGCAAATAAGTGAACATGTTTTTGGCCAGCTGGATACGATATTCCTTTTTAAGGCCTTAGATCAAAAGACAAATATTCAGCCATTTGTTCATCTTATTCTACAAAATATCAAGTCGCACGTTAAGTAACTCCCAAAAAGGGAGTTTGAGAAAAGGAAGTAACTGTATCTTTACTGAAGAACTAGCTCACAAAAATGAGACAAGGGAGTTAAGTTTATCTTTAATGAAGACACTAGGTCACAAAAGTTAAATAAACGCGAAAGGATCTAAATATGTTGAAACGAAATCTCAAGTGAAAGTCTCGTAAGAATTTCTTAAGCCCCTCCAAAGATTGTTCAAAATGTGCTTATAAAAAAACTAATCTAAGCAACGGTCCTTTATTTGTCTATTTGAATATTGACAATTTTTATTGTGTTTGATTGAGTGACTGAGAAAAGAGCGAGAAAAAACAGGGCTGAAATATGGGTTGATAGTAAAACTCTTAATCGTAAGTTTTGAGACAAAATAGACAATAAAAACTATAATTCCTTTTTAAAGTAAACCACAGCTCTTCAAAAACTTACATTAAGCAAGGCAGATTACTCATTGTACCATAGTTAAAGTTCTTATAAAAAATCTAAAATTCGATATTTGTTTTCCCTAGAATTTCCTTTACAACGTCTTTGAAAGGTTATTACCAATTTTAGGCATTTGGTTAGCGTAATGATTTCCTGTTAGAATCAACACTTTGCACCAACTTCATATCCTTATCAAATATAACACTTAGTATCAACGAGGTTGGTTGAAACAACTATAACACGTTCTTAGCTTACCGATTCTTATGGTTAAACAGTTGTTAAGAAAAATTTTTTCTATAATATCATAATAGCTCATACCGTTATCTAAAAAAAGTGTCGTCCTTTTGATAAAAAGCTTCTTTTTGTTCCAACAGCTCAAAAAGGCTTAAACACAATTTGTAAAAAAATGTGCAAGATTTTTTTTATGTTTAGCTTTACAAATTTTTTGAGACGAAGATGTGTCTGTTACTTTGTCAATTCTGTTATGTTTGAGTTTCAAAATTTGGTGTCAGTTTTATACTTTCCTCTCCCTTAGATATTTCTCCTGGGTTTCAATCGCAATCTCCCTTGGGAGCACATAATATTGATAACAGATGCCGCATATTTCTTTCAAAACCGTAATTTATACGAGCGACCGTTATTTCCTATTACTCCCTCCTTATCGACATAATTATCTTGGGAGAGAATCTGTGTTCTGCACTCCTTCGTGGTGAGTTTCTTACGAGATGAATACCTAATTACTGAAAAGATTTTCATAAATTTAGAGGAGAACCTTTTTCAAATATTTTAACAGTGATTATGACACATTCAGCAAGATTTACAAGCATTGAGTTTCAAGCCCGAAGGGCTAGAGGCGAAACTCATATAAGTGATAAATAAGTGATTTGCATTTCCCATCCAGAACGCCCGCGTGTAGTTTTTATACAAACGCCGGACTGAAACTAAAATATTTCGCTAGATTTAAAACTGCTAGATACAATCCGTCGTCATAATTACGGCCCGTTCTATGTGCTTTTTGCGGATGGGAAATAAGTGGTTTCAATTTCTCTTGCCTTAGAAGAGTTCAAAATTCACCTCTAGCCCTTCGGGCTTGAAACTCAATGTTTACAAAAGTACCGTAGGATAGATTCTAAATTTTCTCATCCCCGGCTAAACTATCCTACACGCGTTTTCATCATAAGAATGGTGTTTCTCCATCCTTTTGGGAAAAATCATCTTGAAATATTCTTACGATATTCATAGGTATTGATCCAAACCCAGCCAAAATTTAGCATGTAATAAATACCTCAAGCAAAAATTTGGCATTTTTGTGGAACCTTTTAGCAATTTAATGGTAGAATGCTCTAAAAATGGCATTCTTAGGTTCAGTTGCCAAATTCCATGATGGTAGTATTCTTACCATATTCTTAATTTTTTGGCCAATTTCATCACAAATATTCTTATAAAGTATATTCTTATAAAAGAAGAGTATTGTCACTTATAACGGAAACAGACCAATACTCTGTGAAAAGTAAATTCAATTAGTTAAGCCGTTAGTCTCGAGGTCGTTGTTGTTGTACGCAGCAAAAAAACATTTTTTCTGGTATGCACGGGAAGAAACAGAACAGCGAAAAGATTTCAGAAATGCGTCAAAAATTTAGTCACCCTCTTTGGTAACAGTATAACATGCTTAAGTCCATCGCTGTTAAGTCTAATTAAGATATCTCGTATACCGTGAAAAAATCAACTGATACGATTTGCTGACTAATATACAAAGACAAAAGTTTAAATACTTTTCTGATTGAGCCCTGAAATATCTTTTTTACAATGCACTTTCAGAAATTTGAATATTTCGGGTCATAACTTTATTAGGGATACATACATTACAGATAGAAATGTCCAAACAGTGCCGTAGGAAGCATTTTCATATTGGGGGGGGGGCTGAAGTTTAGTGACATCGCGAGGGCCAACCATGGTTTGGCTCGAGGGGGAAAATTTTGAAAATTTGAGCTCTAGATTGCTTAAAAATACACTCAAAACATGCACATAAAGACAATTACGACAAATTAAAAAAGAAAAACTTTGCATTTTGCAAAATAACCATTTTAAAAAAACTATTGGGGGGAGGGCATAGCCCCCCCTTGCCCCCCCCCCTCAGTTGCTACGGTACTGCAAAAACGTGACGAAAATCATTGATCCGCCCCCGTTTTGGGTGAAATATTAATAGAAAACATTTAACCTCGTCTCCATATCTCCATTAAATTGAACTCAACTGATTATTGGTGAGTTTATGTATTAGAGATAATCAAAATCTTTAATGCACATATCTTCAATAATTTCATTCAATTAATAATTCATACATCTATACATTTGGAAAAGTGCCTTTGATCATTTAATATGGTGATTTTTTACCACAGGCACAGGTCCATTGCAAATTTGAAGATTCAAAAGTTGAACGTAGAAACTTTATAGAAACTCAATCTTAAACACGTACAACATTTACAGATTTTTGGTTTTACTAATAATGGGCGTTATATCATTACATACAATCACAAGTGCTACTACTAGTCCTAAAAACGAAGTAGGGAACTGGGTCCAAATTTGTTGAAAGCCAATAGTCTATTATATTTCTCCTTTGGTATATTGATTATATTCACTCACCTAGACTGGACGCATAAGATATGTCAGTACTTGTATTGCAAAATTGATTGTTCTCACTTTGGAATTTCATAAATCATATAAAATATTTTCGGTATTTTGGAATCCTAAAACTGGTTTAATATTGGAAACAGAATTAATTTTACGACAAAATCTCGATAGTGAGTAGATTTCACAGCCTCATATTAGACCTGAGTTGCGTATTATAATCAACTTCTCGAAGCTGCTGCTTACTGATAGCGTCAGATGCCAGATTTAATTTGTTCTTCTAATTAGAAGCTGTCATTGGAGTCATTTTTGTATATATGATTGTATAATACCCCGTATAATACTGAACGTATTATGGTTAAGTATAAGGCATAAATTAGCTTTTTCGAAACTTTTGTGAGAATTTAATTTTTCGCGAATCAGCCGAAAATTATTATAAGAAATTGGTCTTGAAAACTTGTTAAAAAAACAAATAATTTACAGGAAACTTTTACATACTCTCCACCGTGTCCAAAAATGTTCAACTATAGACACATTTTTTGAAATATCCCCGAACGATCGATCTTACCCATACCATACACATACCATCTGCTTTCTAGCCCTTAACCATTTTCGGACGGACGGGCCACGGGGTGGCCCATAAATCGTTTTCCTATATCACGGACGGGCCACCGCATGGCCCGCCATAGCTTTGTAAAAGATTTTAACCGTTTTCGCGCCAAAATACAGTATCAATAACATGGTTTTGAATAATGATTTTGAGATGAATTTCCCGTAACCTGCGAAAAACCGCTTTTCGATATTTTGTTTACAACTAGAATTATAAATTTTCAATGTTTGTTGTAAATTTACTCAGGCTAAATCTGTAAGGGAAAAATTGCTCAAAAATTTGGCCGAAAAATCACTTTACTCAGGTTCTTGGAAAGCTTATGACATGAAATTTTTTTTACCCAGTCAGTAATTCAATTCTCTAAATCATATTCAAAGTTCAAGGCGCAAAGCAAATGCCTTTTAATCTATTTCTTTATTCAAAGTCAAAAGTTTTGCTGTTCCGAAAAAAAATCTGCCGATTTTTCGGTGTCACTGCCAGCCATATTCATCAAAAACTTTCTTTGGTATTTCAAAACGTCTATTACATGTGAAAAAATGAGGTATTACTTATCGTGATATCTTTTATCAATCACGTTCTATTGCTTTAGTGAAGCCAGTCAAAAATCAAATTTTTGTTCGCGTCATATAGCCGTGAAATCATGCGTCTGGAAAGGGTTAACACCAATGAAGTATAAGCCCGAAGGGCTAGAAGTCGATCTCTTTGGTAGGATTTGAAGCCAACAAATCCTACCAAAGTTGCGCAGCCTTGAGCGACCCGCCTGGTTTTTACACAAATGACAGATTGAAACTAAAATTTACCGCTTACTTTTGAAAAATATATCACTCGAAAACAAAGGAATAGCTAGATTCAATCCGTCATCAAAAATACGGCGCATATTTTAAGGCTTCAATTTTTCTTGCCTGAGAAAGGTAAGAGCAGATTGACCTCTAGCCCTTCGGGCTTAAAACTCAATGGTTAACACCACCCATACCCGTCGGGGCGGAGCCGACCGAATGCGGGCGTCGTGAATTTCGAGTTAGTGCCTAATTAGGGCGTTGCGTCGGGGTAATCACATCTACTTTCACTTTGTTTCAAAATGGCGGATAAAAAGCAGTCAAAATCAGTCAAAAATACTATGTGTTAAATGTGTAGTCAGAAGCAGCCAACAAGAAATAATAGGAAACCAAAGAACCTGGCAAGGTATTCTCATTTTTTTAAACTATGTTTTCCATTTCAATCTTGTGGAATGAAGGCCAGGGTAGGGTGTCAAAATTCTATTTTCTAATCAACTCGGGTCAGTCAGGGCGGGTGGTTCGTGTTCAATCAAGGTAAAATCTATTTATTCACTATTTTCTTTTTAGCTTTATTTAAAATGCTGAATTATAACATTTTATTTTAAATTATCATATTCATTATCTAAAAGTTTTCGTTTATATTTCAATGTTTTATCAAATCACAAGTCTTTCCAGGTCTACATACAGTCTGGGAAATCCTCTCAATTGCACGCTTATGTTCCGAGGCCGTAAGCGCGCAATTGCACGGTTATCAAAATGGCAGAATTTTTAAGCGTGTAATTACACGCTTATCGAAATTGTTCTGAAACGGGCGGTAAGCGTTAAGCAAGATTGACGGGTGGACGGCTTTTGCGGTAAGTGTGTACAGGTAGATGTACCTCAGAAACACGTGGTACCTCAAAAACCACATTTTCACTTAACACCTTTTACATTTTCATATGTATGTATCAGAAGTGTAACAATCAGCTTGGTAAAATCCGTGTGTTTTCATTATCAGAAATACCTCGCAAGTCATCAATGACGCAAGCAATTAACAAAAGAAAAAAAAGAAAGATCAAAGAGATTTTCTTTAACCAAGATTTTCTTTAGCCTTCGCCAATCTTGGGAATCTCCATTTTTCGATAAGTTATTCCCGCTTTTCGTGACGATTCCTCTCATATAAATCTTATCACCACCAGGATTGGCGAAGTTTGTGAAGTTGAAGCACCTGAAGAATTGACTTTTTCAATCATCTGCGGTGGAGCTCAAGTTATATGAAATTGGAATCGTCTAAAAGACACGATGTGCAATGAATTGTAACAAACAGTGATTATTGATTTGAAAGTCGTTAAAAGTGCACGAAGTAATTATCTTGGGAGTAAATGAACTGAAAATCAATTACATATAAAACAATGTAACAAAAAAGTTACAGAATTATGTCCATTATGTAAAGAAATGTAAATATTTAGCTTTAAAAAGTCACTCACGCATTAAATGTAATGTGCCGTTTTTAGTTCTCCTCTGGGAAAACAAAACCTGCTATGCCGGTTACGATTGATTCGTTTTTTTATACTACTTAATTGACAAGGAATTTACGATGTTCTCTACCGTTTTGACTTTTTCGACGTCACAACTATGTGTAAGAATTTTCGTTTACATAATGAAAACACATGGATTTTACCAAGCTGACAATTACATTTCTGGTATGCTTAATAAATTCTCTCGAACTTTTAATGCAAACATATTCGATTTACTCAAACAAGTCACCTCAAATTAGCTAATTCTGCAACTTTTCTCCTTCAATTTTTGCAAAAATCTGAACAAATTGCAGATTTTTGACCAAGTTCTTGAACATAAGTTTGCATCTGGTGGTTCAAAAGTATCTTCTGTATAAGGAGTATGAACCCAAGGAACAAAAATGTCTTTTAATTCCTTCATTCACTGACAATGCACTACTAAAATACATTACCAAAAGAATGAAGAAATTGTGTTTTTGAGGTACATAAGTCGAAATTTTGAAAAATGCTTGAAAAAGCTAAATATCAGATCAGATCATCATTATACCATCTCCTATACTCTTTAAAAGGACAAATGAGGCCTTTCAAGTAAAAAAACCCTATGAAAACAAGAAATAACTAATTGTGGGTTTTGAGGTACATGACAATGAAATACCATTATCCGAATAGAAATCATCTTATAAAATACAATATGAACAAAAATATATGATAAGGGTTCTCAACAAGATATTTTAACATGAAATCAATACAACTTAGCTTTAGGTAATAATAAATATCAATAGTTTCATAACAATCTACTCTATTATACTTCCAACAACAATCTTAAAATGTTCTTTAATTTTTAATACAACATGAACAGAAATAAAACTTTCAACGAAATATTTTAACAATGATCAATACAACTAGCTTTAGGGAATACAAATAAGTTTCTTTCATAGCAATTCTGCTCTATTCATACTTCCAACAATCTTAAAATGTTCTTTAATTTTGTTATAATCTGGCACATCAAAAGAGTTTGAGCCCTTGTATGTAACGGTAACAGGACCATAGATTAAGTCCGATATTCCAAAATTCCACTCATCACGTCGGTGTTGTGGAGGTTCTTCCAATACTGTTCCTGAACCAACTTTAGGTTTCAAGCAACAAATTAATAGACTTTCTACTGGTCCATCTTTGTCCTCTAAAAATCTTTTAATTGCTTTTCCAATGAAAAGCATTGGCATTTTGTCTCCTCTGTAAACTGCAGCGTACCATTTTTCAACAACATCCTCTTCTTTATTTGGAGGGGACAAAAACTTAAACTGTAATTGCACGCTTTAAAATTTCCTATATTTTTGACACATAATTCCTTCCGAAAGCTCTGTTGAATTTCAAAAGCCTAGGGCAGTTTTACTCAAAATTTATCGTAGAAGAAGATTCCGTAAAAATGGATTGCCCGTTAAACCATGCCTTTGCCCGAATTAGAGAATTCTGAACCCCTTGAAATCCCTAAGCAATTTCAACCGGGGCGAATAATTATGTACTCCAGCATAAAAAAACAATGATACAGCCATGCATAATTTTTAAAATATGCATGATACAGTAATTATGCATGGCTGTATCATTGTTTTTATGCTGAAGTACATAATTATTCAACAGGGCTGCCTCTTTAAAAAAAGGTCTATTGAAACGAACGATGTATGTTGGCGTAATAAAAGGCTAATGAAAGCGGCATCTCTGATCTTTAACTAATCAGAATGCTTCTTCATTTTACAAATTTTCTCTCTTCAAACATAGTAAGGAAGTCTAACATTGCACGTATTCAATTCAATTCCCAATGAACCATGAACCAGAGATAAAGAATTAAAATTCATTTCATTTAAACAAAAAATGAAGCTGGTAAAACTAAGATAGTTTTTTGGGCTAAAGTGTTTTAAGAAACAAATAAGAGTGGCCTCTAAAATGAAGGAAAGGAGAAGGGAAGGAAAAAGGAGTAAAACATTGGCAATTCATTATATCAGTGACAAAAATGATAAACTATCATGAATTTTTTTAAAAAACTTTTTGAACTTTACACAAAGTGAAAAATGATAGCAAAATAATACAATAGCACACAAAAGAAAACATTAAAAAATTGTACAAAAATCTTTATCTGATCGTCATAATAGCAATAACAATAACTAGCCGGTACCCGGCGTCGCACGCCGGTTAAGCTGTAGCTGAACGCACTAAAAGTCCTTTGGATGTTGAAGCTGGCTTAAAAAAGCGATCAAAAAAAAAGAAGAAATCTCTACAAACGTTTTAACTCTAACCTTCCCCGGGTGTCTTATCTTTCAACCATATTTGAATCGTGTACTGTCCCCCCGTGACATAATTTTTTGTTAAGTCAAAAGTTATCAGAAAAAGCATCGTTTACTGTACCAGTGTCGTTTGAAACGACTCTGCAGGTAGTTATTTTTCTCGCTTCGCTCGCGTTAAATATGCCGTCCAGTTTAAATGACAATTTTTCAGGAAAACGTGGGAAGGTCACAAAGAATAGTGCAACTCTTTGTTTTTTATCAGGTCGAAAAAAAAAAAGACAATTTAAAGTTGCTTTTTTAAACCCTTGGCATAATTTTTCGAATTTAAACATAAAAAATGACAGACTAAACGACGACTTGAATATTTTTATAAGAAGAAAGAAGTAAACTAATTTTTTCTTATGCTCGATATCGCCCTTTGAATGCTGATTGTTGTCCACAAACTTTTTGATTTTTATGTTTTGATTTACTTTGAAATATTCTTTTCTATGAAATGAAATTGTTTTGTTTTGAAAAGAATTCGAATGTCATTTATAAATACGATCGTTAAATACATTCGAAAACATTTAAAACAAAAGAAGAGGAGAGAAAAAGACAACTCTGGGCAGAAATTTAAATTGATAAAATGTAGATGGGCCTTAAATTTCAAAACAAAGGCTGAATAAAGTCTAAACCAAGATCTATCCGATCTTTTGCAAATGGCGCGAATCCAATGGAACAAATTTGTGGAGCAAGAGACTAAAAGTCATAATTTTAAAACACAAACAAAGCGAAAACGAAAGTGGTGACACACAGACACACAAAGCACCGCTAATAATATATAGATAATATTTACTAAACTGTTCAAAATTTTGGAATATAATTTTGATTTTTATTATGTCAAATTTATTCATCTTATTTCTGCCAAAAGGTGACTTAAATAATTTCAAGCAGATTACCTACAATAAAAAACTTTGACTTGATTCTTCCTGACTAAAAGCACCTGGGAAAGTAAACATATTATAGTGAAACACAAAACTCAAAAATTACACATTAGTCTAGCCCCAAAATTCAGTTGTCATTTCATAAAATTCTGTACTATATACATTATAATACATAAAAAATTCATTTACATTGGCAATTGCATATCAAAATCAAATCAAGATGTACTTTCCAGAGAGGATTTACATATGACAATATTGATATCCAGTTTGCAGGGAGAATTTTGAATCCAAAAACTTCCAAGAAACTAAATGTTAGGTATATACACATCATCAATTTGATTAAATTATTCCATTCTATTCATTCCATTGTTTCCTTTGAGTTAATGATGGTTTCACTCATCTTATTAGCAGACTTTGTCAGTGTTTACAAAGATTTTGTACCAACCACGTGAAGGTGCAAAATAATCCATTGATCTAGGGGCTACTGGACAGTGTGAAAGTATAAAATGAAAATGGGAATTAGGATCTTTGCAAGCTACACCTACATTAACAAATACAAAACACAAACAACAAAATCTAAGTCAACTGACAACTGGACGACCAATGAAATTAACCTTATATAATAACCAGCTGACTGGGTAACCGCCAACCGCAATGCTTCATGAGCCAAATCTACTAACTTCTTGGATGTTTTTTTTTGGTTCTGAGAATAATACTTACAATTCAGGAAAAGTTCTGCACACGTGCGAGGCATCAAAGTGTATCCATCAAAGAATTGTTTCCACAAGATGGAGAGAAATGAAACTGTACAGGCAATTTCCATTTGGAAGAGAACTAAAACAAAATAGAATCATTTTTGAGATTGTCGTGCAGTTTCTATGACCAGTCACCAGTACTTGACTGGCAGGTGCTGGCCCGCAAACTAAATGTAGTCAAATACAATTTGTTTGTGTACCTCAAGAAAGTGTGCAAAACTGCAGTGAAAAACCCACACATTTCTTCTCTTCCCAGAAAAACTTTTTTTAACTGGCAAAAATATATTAAAAACACCCTTATGTAATCCAAGGTCAGAATCAAATCTTCACTATAATTTTTTCACTTATTTCAAAATAAAATCACAATCTGTCACAATAGGTTAGTTGTCCCTTTGCCTGTTAAATTCATCTCCTGTTAACCTTAGCCAGAGTAAACTGACAACCTTGAGTGTACTGGCCAAACAGTAACTATGTATAAGTAAGTCTGCGACCGCAGTCGGAGGCAACCCAAAGGCTCCTCTTTCGATAGCTATCTACCCGAAGGTAGGGGAGGGCGCCACTCTTTCTCCCTGGATTTCTCCACTTACCCTTGATCCTTCTCTTAGTTGCTGAGCATCAAGCAGAGAGGCATCAAGTACCATTTTGGGAATCTTTGGTATGACCCGGGTGGGGGTTGAACCCACAACCTTGCGAACCGTAGCCAGATGCTCTACCACTTTACTACGGTCGCTACTATGTATAGCCCGATTGATCAAATATCTTTATATGTAAATATTTCATGAGTGGCCACTCACTCACTCAGATTTTTAAGATTGCAATGTATGTATATGTCTTCCTCTGCGCATTTCTTTGGGTTGAGATATGAAGCAGATTTTCCTATCTTCTTGCAGCAGAGTCTACAAACATTGGAAAGTTCTCTTTTATCGTTTGCTATTTCAATATCATCAGCCATGGTGAAAATTGCACATACCCTTTCTGTGTCCTTCTGTCAACTCACATATATGTACGGTTCAAATACAAAATAAAAAATTCCAATATATAGGGCTGGACTTAAAAAATTGTTGGTTTGCCGTCACCCGACCGACCCTACCTTAAAAACCTGCCGACCCAAAAAAATTTATTGCCATTTTAAAGAAGAATTTTTTTTTCTTCAAAAACTTCAAACAATCAAATCAAAACTCGTATCTTGTCTGTCTCAAGCATAAGAATCGTGGATTCCCTGCTAGTGCTCTTCTGTTTTCCATTCAAAATTATCTAAATATAAACAAACTGCTTTAACCCTTCCATGTACGGAAATTTCATAAATCGTCAAAATAAAATAAATTTCCGACCGACCGCGACCAACCCACCTCCAAAATCTAGGGTCGGGTGACGGCAAACTAACAATTTTTTAAGTCCAGCCTAGCTACAAAATAAAAAATTCAAATAGCTAGCTACAAAATAAAAAACTCCAAAAAAAACCATAAAATATTTAAACATACAACTTTTCTAACTTTTTAATCTAAAGATCTGAAGAAATTGCAAACTTTGCTTTGCTTGCAGAAGGTTGATGTTTTTACTATTTTTGCTAAAAGGGAGTTTGCAAGTTTAAAAAGTGCTACAGATCTGGACAGAAAAAATTGAATCGAGTGCACTTGTAGTAAACATAGCAAAAATAGTGATGAAACAAATAGGCCCTATATCTATGCTTTAGGGTTAACACATGCACGGGCACATTTAGTTTGGCAAATTAAAGATGGCAGCATAAGATTCTGTTTGATTCATCATGATTTACTAGATCTTAAATCCAACAAGATTTACTACCGACCGACTGACCGACTGGATTTGAAGATGTTTTAGAACCCGAATGAAACATATTTTTGATTGCCTTACTTTTACAGTTAGTCACACTAGGAAATCAAGCTTTCAGAACAAACAACATCAGTCATCTACAGGATGTATTTGAAACAACAAGGATGGAGAGTTACCTGAATCAAGTTCAAGTTCCCAAGACAATTAATTAGAAACTTGAAAACTTAAAATGAGACAAAATGGCCAATTGGTAACGTGCGGCAGCCAGAATATCAACCAACCAAATTTTGTCATTGAATTCCTGAGACAGTATTTCAATTTTTAAGGCCTTGCTTATATGCTAAAGCAAAAAAACTTCCGCACATGTAAATGGGTCAGTGTTTGAGGTCCGGTAAAATTTCCGGGAAGTAGCCTATCCGGTGGTGCACGGATCTAGGTGGGTTCCGCTCCCTTGTAGATCTTTTTACCTCGTTAGGCAACTGAATCACAGAAGATGGCAAGCTTAGAACGTTTTCTATCTTATAATCAAAACATTCGATTGTAAAATTTGCTCGAAATAAACTTTGTTATTATTTTGTTTAAAAAAGCAATAGAATGCGAGGTCACATCTCAAAACAACTTTCGATCTTTCATTTGTTTGCAGGATATCGTTGCGTAAAAAAGTAGCTTTAATCTATCTGACTCAGCATGAAGAGACTGGCTAAAATAAGCTCCTTTTATTTCCGTAGAAAACCTTTAAGGATAAAAAACAATAGCAAATAGGCAGGGTAAATCTCACCAGTTTGGCACTTTCAGGTCTGACTGCAAAACAGTCCGAATCCAGACGAAATGGAATCAGCTAAGAAGTATGTCTATTCTGATATTCACTCAACACAAAAGCGAAAGTGAAAGTAAAAGCAGAAATGTATTCTTTTTTGGCGTGATTTGCACTAGAAAAGACAAGAACAGAAAGAAATGATAATCTGTTAAAGATTCGTTTAAAATCACCTAATTTTGTTGAGTATTTCCTATTTATCTAAAATATACATTGTAACATTAATTTTAAAATCTCTTTTATTGTTAAAGTATCCTCGAGGCTCAACGTCAAAAGGAAAACAAGTGGGCGGAACCGCCCTCGTAGTTTAATCCTTGGATTGAAAAAACCTGGAGAAAGCCTTTTCCGTACAATATAATCTTGAATCTTGAATCTTTCGATCGCCCTCTTTGTTAACAGTTTTCACATCAACAAGCACCTTCTTCAGCTAAATAACATTCAGGTTGTCAGTTTTTTTCAAGCATTTTACTGTCAATTCAACGTGAGCTGTTGTTCTGCTACATTCTATCAGGTGTTCAGTGCTTTCTATTTTCTCACATAGCCCAGGGGGGGGGGGTGAAGCAGTTAGTACAAGACATCATGCCTACTAACTGCTTTCTCGGAAGAAGTTAGTAACACCACCACCTTGGTACACTTAGTACAGTTAGTACTAACTGAATTTAGCCTTGAAAAAGGCTTTTGACCTTCATAAATTCAATAAAATCAAATAAAATCAAATTTAATATCTTAAAAATGATTCAATATCCATAGCTTTCAATAGGAAAAAACAACATTTTAGAAAATCAAATTTCTATTGCAACCAGCAAATTGTTTTTAAGATTTAAAAAACAAATTTCGAAAATTTGAAAAAAAAATCTACTTCCCAAAAAAATTTTTTGGTAAAATATGGTCTTTTTTTTTTAATTTTCTCACAAAATCCTATTTTTTACACAATTAATACCAAAATTTGGCCACCCTTTTTTGCAGTTAGTACATCTGAGTACTAAGTGATTTTATCCAATTCATATGGCACACCACCACGGTACTAACCGGCATGATGTCTTGTACTAACTGCTTCACCCCCCCCTGCATAACCTGCATATTCTCTTCCTTCTAAAATTGTTACCAACATCAATCATCCCAAGTCTTCTTCTCATTCTTTCACTAGCTTCCTTTAATCCCATTTTCCTTATATATCCTTTTCTTTCAAACCTTTGTCATCTTTCTCATTTCGTTCTCATCTAGCTCTCTTTCGATCTCTTCCACAATCTTTCTCTTTACTGTCTTTTTCCAGAGCTCTTTCTTGCATTCTCTTGCCATGTCTAAATGTAACCCGATTCCTCTTGCAATTCTTCTCGTTTCTGATGCCCAATTGTCCTTTGTAGTCTTGCTAAACTCCTGGTCCTCAATCAACACTCTTCCTAGTCTTTCTTTGGCTGATGTTATCAGATTTTGATATAGCATCATTCTGTGGTATACCACCTTCTTCTCAATAGGCCATATCCCAGTCTCTTTTAGGATGCCTAAGTAAGGAGTTGATGATGGCATTTTTAGAATGGCCTTAAGTATCCTTGCTTGCACCTTTTCTAGCTCTTCCATCTCTCTTTTGTCAATCCTTGTCCAGCATTCCAGGTTGTATACCAGAGTAAGAACGACTGTTTTCTCATAGACTAGTAGTGCTGCTTCTGTGGATAATGATCCCAAAAATTCTTCCTTCACCGTTTTTTTCAACTTATTTATCATAGCCCAACTCCTTCTCTCAATTTCCAACATTGTATATACAATAGCATAAAGTGGGTGCTGAGAAATTGTTAAAAATGTAACAGTGCTCTCATACTTTTAAAGACAAATGAATTTCCACAACAGTAGTACACGTCATTGTGTCAACTATCTGTTTTTTCGATAATTCTTCTTGAAAAAGTCAAGTATGAAAAGGTTATTTCCTTAAGTTGATACTTGGCGTTTTTACTCCAACTGTGTATTTCCTTTTTTGTTCTAACATTCCAATGGGGTAAGTGATTTGTCTATTTCAATGAAAAATTAGGCCATTTTCTAAAGAATTTTCCAGTAAGTATCCAGGGATAACATGTAGGTTATTTCGATGATTTTCTCATAAAAGCAGAAACAATTTTAGCAAAAAACATAACCCGAAGATCAGCATCCTTCTTAGTTTTTAAATAAAGAACAACAATAAAGTATTCATAATTTGGAATATTTTGATGACTTCTATCTCATCATTGTCAACTATAAAGTAAATACATTTCAAAAATCTACTTTTTATTCTAAAAATCTGTACAGCAGTAAAATGATAATTAAAAACGTCAATGAGTTATAAAATGTACAAGGGAAATAAAATTGATAAAAGCTAAAAAATGACTGAATGAAAAGAACAAAATAGTGTCAATTGTCAGGGGCCTATCCAAACAATTGAAGTTCTTTTGTAGCTTTCAACCCGTCATTAATCTTTGGCTTTAGTTTTTTTATGTAAAATGCTTCTAAAAAGGCCAATTGTGACCAATTATCATTCGAATCTAAGATTTTACAATTATTCAAAACAGCGTTCAAAACGCTGAACACTTTCTTGTTGTTTTTTATTTAAAAACTAAGAAGGATGCTGATCTTCGGGTTATGTTTTTTCTTTATATTTTTTGATATTGTCTGGTACTGTTGAATTTTAGCAAAATGAGGTCTTTTTTTATTTCTCAAATGCAATATAATATGTTTTGTTTACTAACTTTCCCCATTTTTTAAAGTCAGTCAGTCAGTCAAATTTCAAGATGTTTTTTTATGTTGACTTGTTGATTAATTCTCATTATTGGCCCAGCGCTAGCGAAGGGGCCTTTCAAGAGGAACTTTCCGTGTGTCTGTCCTGTCCTGTCTGTCCGCAGTCCGTGCCGTGTTCTGTTTTTCTGTCTTCTTTCACTCCTGTCCGTGCCATGGTTGCTCTTTTGGTGCGATTCAATCGGGGGCATTCGCATAAAATTTAATCGATTTGCTCAGGTCGTCTTAGGCTGCGTGCTGTAAAGAATATCGATTCTACTGCGGCCGTGGGTTTATTTGCTCCGAACGGAATCCAAGATGGCGCCTGAGAATCACATTTTGGTTGTCGGTCAATGTTTTGATTTCTTTATGGACCTTGAGACTTATAAAGGAAAGTTTACTGTTTACAGTTAAGTGTAGCTCTGACTTGCACCCACAGAAGTGGATGCTCATACTTATTGACCTAAAAGTTTTTAAAGACTATTTTGAAAGTTACGTTTTTTACACTGATTTTGCTTGAGGGTTTTCATCGATGTTTTCTCATTATTGTTCAAAATGAAGGTTCAAACACCAACCAGATTATTACAGGTATGTTCTCTTATGTAATGTTTACTACTCTCTTGCTATCTCCTTGATGATTAAGAGGAATCAGGCATTTTATCAGAATAATTATTAACTTATCGTGTGCGAAATGTGTGTTCATCAGGCTTTTATATTCGACAAAAAAATTTATTCAAACAGCAAGAGGTTGACTAGAATAGCCTCTATTTGTATTGTTGGACATTTTGATACTTTTTCTGCATAAGATTATGGTGAAATTTTATATTTGTTGAGCTTTTTTAAAGGAGTCTCGATCATGCTCAGTTTTTTTAGTTTACATCAGTACATACCAGACGACATAATTAATCAAAATTTTCAAAGGTTACTGCACTAAAATTGTGAGTATTCGATTAGGTTTCGCTTAAACTTTGGCAACAGGAAATGCTCGACAAATTCGACCAAAACTCAGTTCAACAAGTTTGACAACAAGAAATGTTAGAAAAATTCGACAAAAATTCCGTTCAACAAATTTGAAAACCAAACAAATTCTTTCAACGGTCACACTCTTTAAGAGAAAACGCAAGTTCAGAAATATGGTTTTTATTTTAGTAAGTGAGGACAGCGATAAATTAAATTTCCCACTGTAAATTTTTTGTACAATATACCGTGAAGTCGGGTAACTTGCGTCAGTTCAGTGGAGGTTAACATGCATAGCCCTCAAATGAACGACCTGTCTGGTCCTTAAAATACAAAGTGAAATCAAAACAAAAATGGTAGAGTAGAGCTGCGAGCGAAGCTGCGTAGTTCATTTGTTTTGAAATTTTGCTGCTTTGATTGGTCAGTCATTTGAGGG
The DNA here is from genome assembly GCF_902728285.1 of Clytia hemisphaerica. Lineage (NCBI taxonomy): Eukaryota > Metazoa > Cnidaria > Hydrozoa > Leptothecata > Clytiidae > Clytia > Clytia hemisphaerica. The sequence continues at coordinate 275,803 of NW_027104315.1, read as the reverse complement.
CTATGCATGTTAGCCTTCACTGATGCAAGTTACCCAATCTCACGGAAGGGGTAGGAGTTTGTAATTTCAAATTTTTGCAGCGGCTTGGTAGCACATGCCGGGCTCAGAATCACTGACAAATAACTTTAGTGGTTCGAGCCGGGCTCAAATCTACTGTTTTGAAAAAGTTGTCGCAAGGCATATTGAGCATTCTCCATGTTGCAGCTTGTATTGCGGTTTTGTTTGATTTTGCAAGTTTCTTTTGCCTGTTTCTCCTGGTAAAATTGAACTAAAAAGCTCAAATTTTGTACACAATTTCAGCATATCATAATGGTTAAAAAAATAAACAATAAGGACATTATAGATACATTTATCTAAGAAAATTAAGCCATTTCAGTCCAAAACGGTCAAAAGGGCTTATCGGCGCCACCCTGTCAGACACCATCTTGAAATAGCCTCATTTTGGGAAAAACACTTACTGAATTATGATCTGCATCTGAAAGTGAGTCACTGTACAAAATTTCAGCCAATAACTCCAAATTGTTCAGTTTTTATGGACATTTTTATATATAAATTTTGCATTTTTTGAGTGCTGCTGTTGAGGTTGCAGCCGCTGTGGTTGCGGGAAAATTTTTTCGAGGCTAGTTTCTTTTTAATTTTACTTTTTAGCATTTGTTTTTGCTCCCTTTAGTTAGAGCTTTAACACAATCATGTTTGTTAAAGATTTTTCAAAAGTTTTATTTTTACATAAATAAGTGTTCCCATTTCATGTTAGACACATGTTTCATATCAGTTTGTTATATTGTGCTAATATAAGCAAAAAAATGTTTTTCTCTTCCTCTTTCTGACCAATCTTGCTCCACATTCGTGCCAATTCAATATAAAAAAGCTTGTAAACTATAATTGATGATTTTAAGCAAACTTTATCACTCTTATTTAGAAACAAAACTTTTAATGCTGGGCCTTCATGCCCTTGGGCTTCTTGTTCTTATAAAAATTGCATTAAGAAAGTGTCTTTAATGAAGATGGACAGAAACATCTCGCTCACTCTTTTTCATTAATTGATACAAGTTTTTTTTATAAGAGCATTCAAAATTTTGGAAGCCCTCGGATGTTCTTAACTTTTTGAGTTTTACGCCTAAAAATATCCTTGTTCTTATATTCATCATATTGTGGTACACTTTCCTAAGATAAGGTGTTTTGGAGTCTGTGAAGCCTTAAAATGTTCTTAATTATTTTGGCCATCGAAGCCTTACGCTCTTATTATAGTTTGTTCTTAAACGTATACAAGTTTTTTTTATAAGAGCATCCAAAATTTTGGAGGCCCTCGGATGTTCTTAACTTTTTGAGTTTTACGCCTAAAAGTATCCTTGTGCTTATATTCATCATATTGTGGTACACTTTCCTAAGATAAGGTGTTTTGGAGTCTGTGAAGCCTTAAAATGTTCTTAATTATTTTGGCCATCGAAGCCTTACGCTCTTATTATAGTTTGTTCTTAAACGTATACAAGTTTTTTTATAAGAGCATCCAAAATTTTGGAAGCCCTCGAATGTTCTTAACATTGTGATTTTTAAGCCTAAAAATGTTCTTATTTTCGCCATCTTCTGAGCATTTTTGTCCATTTTCCTAAGAAATTGGGTGTTTTGGTGTCCACGAAGCCATAAAATGTTCTTAGCTCGCTCTTAAGATTTTGGCCATCGAAGGCTTACGTTCTTATTATAGTTTGTTCTTATAAAAAACGTATACACATATGCATGGAAAATGCCCCTTAAAATACAATGCTACTATTGTTAGATTAAAACACCCAATAACTGTTTGCAACAGGTATAAGTAGCCCAGTCACATGAAGAGATTATTTCCATTTGTATTTTTGAAGTTTTGAATAGATTATTCAATGATATAGCTTTGTTTCATGCCGTTTTCCATAGAATGCTAACAAGCTAGTCTAGATACTTGATATGAATTATTAATATTTGCATATGTAATTTTCACTGTTTCTTTTCAGATGTTTCCTAACTGATATGTTCTTTCTAGTTCTTTTAGTACTGTAAAATATGGATATGTTTTTCTGTGTTATTGAGACTGTGTTTTCTAATTTTTCGAAATGTTTAAAGATCAATTTTCTTTAATGATGATTTCATTTCAGAAAAGAAAAGTGATGGAAATCTTAAAAAATTGAAACAGGCGATAGCATCAATTTTTTACTAAAAATCTTTCAATATTATCGTTTTAGAACTAAAAATACACAAAAAATGATAATAAATGAAAAAATACACAAGAAATTTGGATCCGGAAGAAATATTTTTCTATGACACTTGGCTATAAAATTTGTTTTGAACATGGGATCGATTGTCTCTAAGAAGAACAAACCACCAAGCCCACAATCTCAAGCTGCAAGAAACCCTTCTCCTACCGTACAAGACACTGAACCATCAAACAATAATCAATTCGAAAAACCATCTGAACTGCCAGCACCTTCGGTAGTAAATGAAGAAGCACCACCAGTTTCAGTAAATCAATTCATTTTTTATACTGCTGTTTTGTGTTGTTGTTTTTAAGCCGAGTTGATGAGTTGATTTTTAGGTCAAACGTAAATCAAAATTTTTTTTAAAATATCAATAAACTATTTATGGTGGTACGACTGGATCATCAATTTAAATTTCTTTGTTTTTATTTTTGCTGACTAGCAATCATCGAAAGTTTGGTAGATCATATGTTATGTGATTTTGGGGGCGTCACTTTCAGTTAGGAAAGTCTTTGCCCAATCATCGAAAGTTTGGTAGATGAAGCAGGGGGTTCATGCAGTTAGTACGGCGGTGGTCCATTTTCAAAATTAGCAAAATGCAGTTGGTTTAACGAAGGTTAGAAATAGGAAGGAAGAAATTTACACGCGAGAATGAACAGAATGGTTAGTAACATAAAAAGCAGGAAGGGGGATCACAGTAACAGATACATAAGATAAAATGGAAGTGGTTTCGATGCCGGAAATCAATAAAGTATACAGTAAAACTCAAATCCTCATAAAAGAGTTTCCTTCCAATTAGCGGACAAAGCTTTTCACACGAAATGGCCAAAACCCTAACTTTATTTTTCCTTTTTAATTAGCGGACATCGCCGGTGAAATTCATCACAGACATAAATAATTAGACAGGATTGATTTATCCAAACTATTTATTTCTCAAACACTTCAAAGTTTCATTGAACGAATTGCTATAATAGACGTTTGAATTTGCTTACGTCGTAAAAATGATAAATTACAGGGGCCTCAAGACTGCTATGATTCATAAAAACTAAATTGTTGCATTTGAATAATTACTCCCTTGTTCTTTCATGTCCCAGCGTCTCTTCGAACCGATATTTTACATACTTGATTTCTTAATAGTACACATAAATGAAAAGTTTTTAAAGGCAGGCGCTTCTAATTAGCGGACACTAACCCTACTCCCCGATGGTGTCCGCCAATTGGAGGTTCCACTGTACACACAACTCTTTGATGATTTTTTTAGGTAGAAAATATTTCATTGGACGAATGGTTATCTCAAAATTTGATTCACCACGAAGCAATGAAAGAGAAAGCAAAACAACGCGAAGTTGGAACTTGGATTGAAATCAGACTTTTCATTTCATCCACTTTTATTGATACACATTCGGAAAGGGATATCTTGGTATGTGATTTCATTTGTCTTGAAAAGTGCCAGATTACATGGCTTTAGTGGAGAATAGAAACCATGGTTTTTCTACCGCAACTAGCTTAAATCTCTATAGGGATGCCGATGGTGATATTTTGGTTTTCTTCCCAAATAGCGCACAATGTTGTTTCAAGGTTCATGTAACGTTATATGAATAATGTGAACATTATATGAATAATGTGAATATTAGATGAACGTTGAAAGAACGTTCTGAGCCAACTGAATTATTCTAATTTTCCTAATTGTTGGAAATGAAACCCTTTGGGGCTAGAATAGAATCAGACCTTATAGGTTCTTCATTAACGGATTGCGCTCAGAGACTTTTAAAGCTAAAGGTCTCTTTGAAAGCTCTTAGAACCGCGAGTGCTTATATTAAAGAGGGGAATTGCCACACAGAGGAGGTCCCTTATCAGGGGATCTAATTTTAGGAGAACCATACACTATATTATCTTAAAATCTAGTCTAGCATTTCCCCCATTTATTTAGGTACAACGTGTTATTCCAAGCATCAATCGAAAATTGGCCTCAAAATTCATCCGAGTAATACCAGTTGATCTTCGATGGGGTGTTTTAGCTGATGAGAGCAAAAATTGCGAAGAAATCCAAAAAACTTGTTTGAATCAGATCGATAAATGTCGGGACGATATTGTGTACATGCCATGGTTTTTAGGACTTCGAACAGATCGATATGGTTGGGTGCAGGATAACTATTTACCAGATAATGGATTCGAGCAGCCAAAGTTGGTGGAAATTAATTTTTTCGATCTTTTATGCACATATTGGTAGTTTCCTTGTGTACATAATCTTTAAAAGGTTTCACAGTTACTTTGGTGTCCCGTTTAGAAATTTCGGGTTTTATAGATTTATAGCCACGCTCTCACATAAGGACTCTATGAGAAAGGATCCGTTTGCCCTCCTTGACCTCACGCCAAAAGTTTGAAATATCCTTATGTCATAGAGAAATAGTTATTAAAAATGAGATTTCGAAGCGTCCAAATTCCCCCCTCTTAGATAATATGACTTCCGACTTTATGTGAGTCTTTTCCATTGATATTTTAAAGTCTATCTTTTCGTCAGATTATACGACTGGATCAAAAGATTTGACAGTTACGGTAAAAAGGTCAGCATCACATCTTTAGAAGCCATCCAAGCTTCGCAATCTGGCAAAATCAAATCCGAGTCACCTACTGTTTTCTTCTACAAAAGAAATATGTTGGATATACCAAATATGCCGAAAGGTAAAATATGTTAGTTCATTTAATAAAAGTACTGAGCTGCAAAAAAACATTGCAATATTTTACGTTTTGATTATTTTTTGAAAAGCCTTTCAAGTGTTCAAATTCGATTTCTACTTACGCTCGGGTCCTAGTGTCCCTCTTAGCCACACTTCGCTTTCTGTATTGCACTATTCTTGTCAGTGGGGGCACTTCAAAACAGAATTATTTTACCATTGTATATTGTATGTATATTTAAACTCAACGAAAATGATTTTGAGTCTTTAAAAAGATAAGTAAATCGATTTTTCTCTATATATACTGCAAGTAATTTCAAGTGACGTCAAAAAATTGACATTCGAGTCTGAAAACCTGGAAAAACCTTTTGCAAGGTCATCAAACAACTACGTTCATCTCTTGCATAAAATCTGTGGGGCTGATAACTTTCAAATAAATTTTTCTTTTAAGGTACAAAATTTCCTGAAGAATTTCGATGGATTTTTGAATTTGAGTATGTGGAAAAAGAGATGGAAGATCTGCAATTGAAATTTCAATACACCGTGAATGAAAATGCTTCAGCTTACGAAAAGGATAGAGATGCTTTGAACAAGTAGGGATAGGGTTTATCTACTTAAAAATATTCACTAATGTGTACTTATTATTGCTTCTCAAACTATTTTGAAAATAATATTTTCTTATTGATAAACGCTTTCATTCCAAGAGCTTTGTAACTTTTTGAAATAAATAATTAAGAATTTCAAAAACGAAAGTGCTACCCAAAACTAATTTTTTTCTTCAGGATTTCATGCTTTTTCAATAGGTAGCTACGAGGTCTTCGAAAACCTCTTTGTTTGGATTTATAGCCCACCAAAGATGAAACTCTGGGGTACCTTGAATTGAAAAACTACATTAAAGCCTAATAACTTTCTTTTCACTGCAATGATCAATTAAATAGTTTGTAAAAAGAAACAATCCTAGCTCATTTCGCCCAAAATGGCCAAGTGTTTTGAACAATTCCAAAAAGGTTTCGAAGTTTCGAACTATTTTTAGCCTTCATTTCTTCAACTTTTTCTGTCTCCTATTTTTCAGGTTTATTCAAAACCATCCTCAAATCAAATGGTTTGAATATAACGCCGAATTCGTCAATGCAAAAATCACTTGCAAACGAGAGAACGCCAAAAGTTTTGGAGTTGGTTATGTGAAGAAGTTGGAGGAATTTGAAAAACGAGTTGAGGAAGATTTAATGGAGGCAATTTTATCGAATTATTCATCCGTTGATACCACTCAGGTTGATAAGTAAGAATTTTCATTTAAAGTTAGCCTATACTAGACGTCACCCGCGTTTTCTCTACGCAATTAACGTCTTTTCCACTTTGCGACTTTTCGAATGTTTTGAGCCCGGGTTTTCGGGCTCTAAACATTCAATTTTTTGACGTCACTTTTAACTTTTGAAGCTCCTGCAGTAGCGAAAAAATCGAATTTGCGTCAAAGCACTTGAAAGGCTTCTATTTTTCAAAAATCGTCAAAGTGAAACTCAGTAAAGCCTGCCGTCCACTAGGCTTTTTTTAGCTATCGCGAAATGATCATCTATCAAAGACACTGTCTATCGCGAAATAAGCCTGTCTATCGCGTTATTTTATTTCACGATAGGGAGTGAAAAAGTTTTCACTCAAGATTTTATCCAATCGCGAAACCTTTGTTTCGCGATAGTTTTTAACAATAGAACCACCTGCATTTCTTTTATTTCAATGTTTGCACAAGATCGAATTACATGTGATCGAAGAAAAAATTAGAGAAAATCATTTTGCGATAAAAACATCTTCATCACATGAGAGGATTTTTGAATTTTGGTGTGTACACGTTTTTTTAGAACCCATTTTATAAGAACATTGAGGCTTACTTTCGTTGAAAAATTAAGAACATCGTAGGAACATGCCCATCCTCAATTTGGAAAAAAAATGACAAGAAACTACAATTCTTTCCTCTTTTCAAGCAGTTGTCCAAATTTTACCAATTTTTAAGTGCTCTTTATTTTGTATGATATTGCCGATTTAGAGTAGTCTGAAAAATTAAGAACGCATTTAAGAACATTTTAGGCTGAAAATTGCTAAAAAATAAGCACATCCAGGCTCAGCCAAATTTTAGGTGTTCTAATAAAAAAAACGTGTAGTGTGATTGTATTTTCTATCAACATGCCATAGAGGCAAAAATAATTTAGAAAAAAGATGAAAAACTATTTGAAGCCGTCAGGAATTATACATGCTTCTATGATAAGTCGCATCCCGACCACAAAAATAAACCACTCAAGAAGAATTGTTGGAGCAAATCGAAAAATTTCTTGGAATGGAAGAAGGTAAAAATACAATCCACAGATTTGTCCGATTTTTATCATCCAATTTCTATTACTTTACGCGGATATTGCAAATAGTTTTACTCGGATACGTTGTTGTTAAAAACCACTTCGAAACACTCAATGGAAAGTGTTGTCTGCTGAGACCCTTGATTGATTTAACCAAATACTGTATCTATCCTACTCTTGAGATGGTGTTGGATCTTAATGAATACTTATTTTAATTTTCCAGATACCGCTGAAAAAGCCTTCTACAAAGTTGGAAAGAAATGATATCTATTTCGCAAATATCCTATTTAATAGTGGACATGTAACTAATTATAAGTTCAGACATGAGATAACATTTCGCGATTACATTTCACGATAACCAAAAATAGCACTAGTGGACGGCAGGCTTAAGAAACAACTCACTAAGAAACGAGATGAAAAATCTCGGTTTTTAGTGAGGTGCTCGCTAATTTAAAGTCTGTTGAATAGACAAACAAAACAACCTCAAGTCACGAAGTCCAATGAGATGTTACCGAAGACAAGAGAAGAATCTTCCACCTTTTCCAGGAAAGAAAAAGTTATGCCTTAAATCTAGCGCTGGCTTTATTTTTGAGTGGCACACTTTTCAAAAACGGCGTCTGTGCGAAAACAACGCGGACTGAGCGAGTAAGAGTGTAACAAGTATCTTCAAATATCTTATTTCTTGACGCATTTTTGATAAAATTTGACTGATAATCGGCTGTCAATGTGATATCTTTTCTTGATATTTTTGAAAAATATATTTCAAAAACTACCGACATTTCCTTGATCTTTCGACCTCTCACATAAAACGGCAAGTCATAAAGTATACTGTTTAGATCTTTCTCTAGATTTTATTGACATACGTCCGTTTATCGTGGGAATACCCAAAAATTTCTTCATTAGAGATGCTCATTACTCAGTACTACTTAGCGGCCGTAGTCAGTGGTAGATCATCCAGCCACGGTGCACAAGGTTGTGGGCTCAACCCCATGCTGGGTCATACCAAAGATTCCCAAAATGGTACTCGATGCCTCTCTGCTTGATGCTCAGCAATTAAGAGAAGGATCAAGGGAAAGTGGAGAAATCCAGTGAGAAAGAGTGGCGCCCTCCCCTACCATCGGGTAGATAGCTATCGAAAGAGGAGCCTTCAGGTTGCCTCCGACTGCGGTCGCAGACTTAACTCAGTACTACTTATTACTTTTTCTTACACCAGGTATGCGATGGAATCAATTCAACACGAGAACGCCGTCAAACTGAAAGCGTCAAATTTTGTTGGTCGAACAGATCTTGTTGACAAGGCTTTTAAACACTGTTCTGCAAAATGTGGCAATAATGCAAATACTATGATCCTGCATGGGGAACCGGGTTGCGGAAAGTCCGGATTGTTGGCCAAAGTTGCAGTTTTATGTTTGAAGGAATTTCAAGAAAACAATAACTTTTTGTTTATCCATGCAGTTGATACTTGTCCTGGTTCCAATGTTTTGGAAGGTGAGATTATAGTCAGTCAACAACCACCGTACCGAGGGCACATGAAGAATCTGCAATGTATTTGTCCAAAACTCTTAGTTTAGAATGCCTTCAGCTGTCAAAATGAGCAAAGATGGGAAATTGCACTTTAAGGGTGTAAGATTTGGAATATCTGACCATATTTTGCCTTAAAATAGTAAAAAACTTTCAAGAAAATGCACCGTAAGGGTCTATTTTTCGCGCAAACTCAACTTTGGCTAAATTTACTCTGCATTGTAAGGGTCTAAATTTAAAGGCTTAATGTTGAGTCGAACGTACGGACGTTTTTGAATGCAGTATGCATAACTATAATGTTACCTCTATAATCATTTTTGCTAACGCTTGTAAAAGATTTTCACCTTTTCTTGGACTTGGAATCTTAAAGTTTATTAATATTGAATTTCGTCATTGTTTACTCTTTATATCAACGCAGGCATGATGCGAAGGCTTCAAATTAATCTGAGAAAATACAGACGAGATATGGGTGAAACGAAACTATCCAAAGAATTTACTGGAAATGCTTCAGAGCTGAAACAACAACATCACGAATTTCTCATCGAAAGTGCATATCAATATCCAAAAAAATTATTTGTGATCATTATTGATGCTGTCAATCAATTCCACAGTGGGCTTGGTAGGTTTCCATTACTGTTCAGTTTGGTTCGAAAAGAAATGAAGTTTTTCATGGTCAGGATATGCACCACTGAATAGTGCAGAAAGGGGTCTGACCCCCCCCCCCCTAACAGAAAACTTTCTTTCAGGAAGACCAAATTTCATAACAGTCCTTAAAAATAATCTACAATATATAAGTAAGCCCCCCTTCTTAAACTACATGTTTTTTTTTATAAGCAAGTGTCCATTTATAAGCATGTGCCCCTACATCAGGCTCGCATTATGCTTAGCATTCTATTGTTCTCAAACAATAGAGCCATTGTTTGGGTACCAAAAACTGAGCCTGCATATGCTTATAAACGTTATGCTTATAAAAGAAAAAAACATGTATCCCCCTTCCTTGCTACCCCCCCCTTTTCATGAAAAATTCTTATCCCTCTTCTTCATTTTTCGGAAGTTGTCATCCCCCTTTAAGAAAGCAGGGGGTCCGAACTATGCACTGTAATGACTTCAAAGATAATTACAAAATTACGTAGGATCAACCAGCTCTGGTTATAACAACATAACACCATAATAGCATATTTATCAGAAGACATTGCGGTAGTCCATATTCTGAACTTTGTTGGTCATTCATTAGTGAGCTTGTTTATATGTCTTTCCTTTGGACGGATACATTTATAGCTTCTTAGTTGTCTAGATCCTAAATGACTGAGGACATACTTTTACCGTCCTCAAATTTGCGGGTCAATACTGCGGGTTATTCCAAATCGCTTCAGTCACTCCGTTCAGTGTTCTCAAAAGTGAGAATACAAAACCTCGCAATTTTGGAGACAGTAATATTAGTCTAGATGCTGACTGCTTTAAAAGTATCACAATTTCCTTTAAGCGTTATCTATTTACTTTTTTAGGTGCTTGGGATATGTGGTGGCTTCCGCCAACAAAAAAAGCTCCCAAAAATCTCAAATTCATGATCTCAACATTAAACCAAGAAAATGGGACATTTCAGAACGCTTGTCATGTTTCACCAGATGCACAACGACTTCCCATCGAAAACATGAGCCATGAAGATTTGCAAGAAATGGTCCGAGCAACACTTGAAAGGTTTAATAAGAAGCTTACCGAAAATGAGGATCCGATTCTGGGAAATCAAATGGAGAAATTGTTGTCCAAAAGTCAAAGTCCATTGTACTTAATCGCTGCATGTGAGGCGTTGAGAAAGTTTGGAATTTTCGAAAAAGTGACCCAGTATATTGAGAGTCTACCAAACACCATTACAGACCTGTTTAGCTTCCTTTTAGACGAATGGTCTGAAAAGTATGGTAAACTATTTGTTGAGGACGTAGCAGGATTATTGTGTGCTTCAAAAGATGGCTTACTGGAAAACCAAATCAACGACCTTCTGCATTTTAAAGAACAAAGAGAAAAAGGCGATGGGGAGTTTCTGTACGATGCAAATTTTCCAAGAATCTACGATTCGATTGCTCATTTTTTAGCTGCTGGTGAGGTTTTCTAGATATTTTCCCGTAATTATTTTTTAACAACATAATGGTAACAGCATTAAGAGTTGCGCAATCTAAGATAAACATTGTTGAAATATAGCACTTTCATACTCCCTAGCTAATACCTAATACCTAGTGAGTTAGAGTTCTTCACTTTAGAAAACCTCGTACATGAACTGATCTAGTTGACACACAAATAGATGACTCTAATTAATGGCATACTGTTTTTAGGTGGTGGTGGCTATCTTCGATTCTTCCACGTCCAGCTCAAATATACCGTGCGCCGAAAATTTATGACGGAATTATTCGAACAAGAAACACACGTGTGGATGAGAGACTTTTTCGAAGATATTGTCTCTAAGCAATGCCGTGAAACACCTCAAGAGGAACCACCAGCATATTTCGAGCACGCCCTAGAACAACTGGTCTACCATCAACTCAAAGCTCATCAAAATCAAGATTTGCCTTTGGAAAGCTTGAAAATGAGTTTAAGGAATATCTACTTTGTTAAAGAACGCATTGTTGCCAAGCAGCATCAAAGCCTTAGTGACGAATACGCACTTGCCTTGGAAACACTCACAAATACTGACGATATAGATGCTCTCAAGCAATGGGCCTCGTTTGTTCAGCTCTACACATCCTATATTCGGGAATTCCCGAATTTCTGTCTTAACATGGCTGTAACACAAGCCCCAACCTCATACGTCACCAAAGATACCTTGGCTCTAGGGATGGAGCCCTCAGTTAAGGGGGAAGCGTACCCTTTATATTGGTCCAACATACCTGAGGAATGTGACCGGATGCTTGCTAAATACGCTCTAGGGGGTATTGACTGTGCTGTTACGAGCTCAAAAGGTGGTTTAGTAGCCATTATGGCGTGGGAAAGAGTTTGTGTATTTGACCAAAAAAGTGGAGAGTTAGTCCACCAGGTAAATGGACGAGCGTCAGTTGTTCTTCTTACAGCTGACAGCAAAACTTTACTTATTGGTGATGACAGAGGAACGGTATCAAAATATGATGTTTCTACAGGTAGACTGGAAAGTGCTTGTGAAATCTTGGAAGAAGTAAGTGTTTTCTTTGTTTAGTTTGTTTTTTTGGACCTACCTGGAGGTCCTATAAATTAACCTTTGTCCGTCCGTCCGTTCGTTAGTTACCAGCTTTTCTCGAGATTGGCTCATTAGTTTTTTCTGATTTTTTGCACAATGATGCAAAATGGCAATGCCCAAAATGTGACGGAGCCCGATTTTCGGAAAAATCTTTGGCCAAATTTGAGCCAAAAAACGGCTGAAAAACGGTTTGTGAAAAATCGGATCATTGATGTTTTCTGATTTTTTGTATGAAAGTAGGTAAAAGATGGCTCAAGCAGATTTTTGTAAAAAACGAATTTTTCAGCTCAAATAAAGCACGTTTATCTATAAGAATCACTATTAATAAGCATACATCAATGTTCTTAGTCAAATTACTCAATTTTTTTTATGAGATATTGCTTGCTTGAATGAAAGAATATTTAAAGAGCATGAAATTTAGGTTTCTAAACGGTTTTTTTTATAAGAAACAGACGACTAATTTTAAAAGATCGTCACTATTTGTGTTTGAATGATTGTTTAATGGTCACGCTCACTTAGATATCAATTATATACCCGGGGGGGGGGTACTACCCTTGTCGACCGACGGGGGTGCTCCGCTGACGTTCGAAAAATGGACCCTACGTGGGACTCGAAATTTGCGAAAAAGTGACCCTGAATGGGACTGAAATTCCCAAATTTTGTCAAATTTTCTACTTTTTCCCCAAATTTTCCAAAAATAGGCACCCTACGGGGGACTGATTTTTCTATTTTGGTGTTTTTGCGACCCTACCTGGGACTCGTGGAGGTAAAAAAGGTACCTTGACCAGCGGAGCATCCCCGTAACCCATCTTGCCCTAGTACCCCCCCCCCCCCCGGGATTATATACGTGTTAAATGCATAACCGCAGGTAGGTCCATAAAAGTATCACTTGTTATGTGAAATATCATACTGAAAAATATTAAAAACATCTTTTAGATTTTAACTACTTTAAATGAAAAGATTTCTTATAATCCTTAAAAATGTTTTCAGCTGAAATGCTTAACTTGTTTAAATTTATCAATGGATTGCAGCTTTTACTGTTTGATTAACCCAAAAGTGGTTTGCTTTGGTATTTCCTGTGTATGTCATGGCAGTTATATTTTTATAATATTTTGATACTTTAAGGTTTGTTACATTTCATGGCTTGATTGTAATGGAAATGATCTGTTTACCGGTACTGGGTGGTTTGACAAAACAGCATTTTTGAAGTATGACATAAAACCTTCATGGATTGTAATTCTTGATATGAATTCATTTGAAATTACCAGGAAATTTTGTATGGAGAGGCCAGCTTTCGATTACTGCTTTCACAAACGATTGCAGATTATATTCTCAGCACATGTAGGGGGCAACATAATTGGATGGGACCTTCAAGGTAATTCAAGATAAATGTTGGTTGTTTGAATTTTCATAAGCCTCAGCGGGGGGGGGGCACTCGATTTACGAACAACCATATATCCGGTCCAATATAATTCGGACTTTAAAAGCGGCCCTTTGCAGTGAAGAGAAAACTATTCTAAGTTTGATCAAAATATCGACCCTTTTTGCCCAATTAGAGGCAAAAAATTGGTCAGGTAAATTTTGCCCTAAAAATCACTTTTTTACACCCTTTCAGTGTACTTTTTGAAGCTCGAAAAACATACCCTTTAAAGGGCCGTTTACCTTGAGTACCATCCTCTTGGGCTTTACGCTATGTGTGCCTTATTCCCTGGTGTTTCTTTTCTATGTTATGAGCTATTGCTTGGTTTAAGATAGTTTACACCCTTTTGTGTACTGCGGAAATGATAAAGAAGAAAATATGGTTAAAAATTGAGTAAATTTGTAGGCGTACTTATGACAATTCATTTTCTTAGGAAATCAACTATGCTCAGCTAAGGGCGGTGGTGAATTTATTTATTGCCTTTCACCTCATCCCACTGAAGACATGATCATCTCAGGCTCTAAAGACTTTGTAAGTCGTTTAACATTATTGTCAGTCCATTAATGACTTTCTACAGTGTCCGGAAAAAAGAGGACCAGAATTTACATAATATAGAATTCAAGACCTACTCTTAACTGGATTTTAATAAGATGGAACTTTTTTGCTTTTTTGCTTCAGTAAATATTCGATTCCCAAATAATAGGGGGTGAACCCTTAGGACCCGTGACATCTTTTATGCGACGCAACCAAACCTGGTCTATTTCAAAGAATGAAGTATTTAAAGAGTTTTTCGCGAGGGGGTTTTTTGCTGGAAATTTTTTTATGACACAAAAACTGACGTCACAGGCAAAACCCCTTTTATTTACCCCTAAAATTTGAAGAACAATTTCATGACGTCAGTTTTTGAATCATAAAACCTTTCTTAGGCCTAAAGCAAATGGCTATAAAATGAGATATTAAAAAAGAAATTGAGTAAGTATGTCATAAATATGTTGAACGTTGAAAAAGAATGCGGCTATTATATTTTGATTTTTCCCGACATATTTCGGACTCAATCCGTTCTCAAGGGAATGGAACAAGGGAAGGGAACATTTAAAATGTGATGATTTTATGATTCTGTTCTGCATTTTTTCGAATACACTCTATGTTAGATGTTGCCGGTTAGACCCAATCGGTAGAGTATTTGCTTTGTTATCCAAAGGTTGGGGTTTCTATTTTTGCTTGCCACAATCTTGACGAATGAGTTATTAGGCTATCTTTAAAAGTTTTGTGACTTGAAATTCTTTCCGAGTTCGAACCTTACTTGTCGTTTTATAGGCTTCAGTGTAAAATGAAAATTTTTTTTCTCTCTAGATTATCAGAGAGTGGGCTCTAACAAATTCATCAATTCGCATTTGTAATCAACACATCGAAGATGTAGGACGAAAAAATATGACGAACAATTATACTGGTCGTAGTGGAATCTGTTCTTTATGCTATGACCATAATGGTGAACGAATCCTTTCCATAGAATATGAAAACAACTTATTGAGAATCTATAGTAAAAGTGAGTTTTCATTTTATATGGTAGACCTTACACATAACTTGATCTATAGTAGAAACTCTGGACCGTTTGATATCGTTTATTCTTAAAAAAACAAACCATACAAGAGCACAAGTCTTCGATGAAGGATATTTTTAAATTTTACAGACTGTAAAAGACCCAATTTCTTAGTATATTGTACAAAGATTCTCACAAAGTGTCGAAAATGAGATCACTGTAAGGACGTCTTTAGGCTTGAAACTCGAAATGTAAAGAACATCTGAAGCCGTTCGAAATTTTAGATTCTTCACTCTTTTTCTCTTTTTGAATCGAACAAAGTAATTATTTTTCCGCACCCTATCGATTTCAGCCGGCAAATTACTGGAGGAGTTACGAGGACACTCTGACCCCATCAGCAAGATTTGTCTCGTTCCTGGAGGAAATAAAGTATAACTTTCGTTCAGTTTTTTTCATCAATCTTGTGTTTTTTCATTTTCTAAGGTACTTAATAAGTTCGCAATATCCACCATAGTTAGGATAAACAAAGTATAGCTGGAGGCTAGAAATTACTTTATCTATCACGATTCCGAAGTTTTATAGCGTTTCAAATTTGTTAAGAATTTTTTCACGAGCATAGACCAACGATGTAAAAATAATAGATAACCAACTACCTCTAGAAGGCACTTCTCCCAAGAGAACAACCATTGTTTTCCTATTGAAATGAGCACTCCTTTAAATAGCTCTGTGTGCAGTGCGTGTTATGCTTTTAGCTAGATTTTGACACACTTTTTGACATCCACTGAATTGATAGAAAATTTGAATTGTTATTTACTGCAAATTTTGGAATTTTTTTCAAAAGATAAAGGTACCAATCTTTAGACAAATTGACTAGGGATCGGCCTGATACCACTTAGTCTTCATATGGATAAATAAACGCTCATAAAATGATGTTATCTGAAAAATATATGTGTGATTTGAAGTGCGATATCTCACGAATGAAAAGTGCATGAAGGTTGCCTGATATAAAATAAACAGATGAATGTTTATAGAACAATAATATCTAATTAAGAAATTCCTTCTGTGAGGCTGCCTATAGGAAAATACACTTTTTCTAACCCAAATTTTGGAAAAATATACATCACGTGATCGATTCTGTCCAATAGAAGGTTGCAAATGAAGCAAGTTTTTATTTAATTGCACTTTTTACGATGCAAAATGTCATTAATATTTTTACAACCATAACACGGATGTTTTTTGAGAATCAAGGCAAGTTGGTTATCTATTATTTTTACATCGTTGCATAGACCTTCGCGAATTTCCCTGTTAATCGCGAAAGTTTCTACTTGCGAAAGTTTGTACGCTTAAAGTATTATGCAGGAATTGCTAACATTATATTAGGAGAAGTCCTAAGGCATTTTATTTTGGAAGCACATCCAATAGCTCAATGAAAACGAAATTTGAAATTTATTCTCTTCTCGATCCAAATTATGAAAAATGTTTTCGCTTTACCGACATCCTGCGGGGTCAGTTTTGCAACTTTCAGAGTTTCATTCAAGAACAACAACAAATGCATCATTCATATCCTAACATGGTCATGGCAGAGCTCAATTATTGAGCTTATTATTATGCTAACAAATCACTGGGAGCAGACGAGATTCACCCTATCATGCTAAAAAAAGATTGCGTTTTATATAGCTACTCTCCTTTTACATATTATGTCCAAATCATTCAAGAGTATGTATCTCCGATTTATAAGAAAGGAAAAATGAACCTGGCACTACACTACAGACTCGTCAGACTTACATCAGTTGCGTTTAGACTAATGGAAAGAATATTGAAGTAATAAGTCGTGGAGCACCTGTCGAAAGAGAAGTTACTATTTTTACAAAGTGGGCAGACTCGATATCAAACGAAAAGGTGGTTGATGCTGGTTGATGTGATTTATTTTGACTTCGCAAAGACAATTGACACCGTTACGCATCGTAGACTATTGAAAAAGCTGAATGCCTATGTCATCAGAGGTGATTGAATGGATAGAATCTTTATGTCTGATTGCCATCAACATCTGAAAGTCAATAAAACTTTATCCAAAAAAATGCAAAGTATTAAGTGGTGTGCCACAAGGAAGTGTTATGGGTCCATTACTTTTTGTCATCTATATAAACGATCTAGCTGAAGTTAATAGCTCAGAAATGTTCCTCGTTGCCGAAGATACCAAGATTCTTGATGAAATAAATAGTATCCAGGATGCAATTAGACTACAGCAAGACATCGACGCAATAGAAAAGTGGTCCAGATATTGGCTTCTAAGGTTCCATCCAGAAAAGTGTCACGTGTTGACACTTGATCACTGGTTCTGTCCTAGGACACGTTGACCAAGAAAAGAATATCGGGATGATTATCGATAGCGAACTTAAATTCGAAGAGCATATCTATAGCAAGATGAAAAAAAACCAACTCTTTCGTCGAATTAATAAACAGAAGTTTCGATTTCGATTTCCTTTCACCCGGAAATGCTCCGTGGATAACATTCGTACGACCTCTCCTTTAGTATGCACAAGCTGTTCGGTGTCCAAGGCTCATCAAGCATATTAATGCAATCGAAAATGTCCAGTGAAGAGCCACAAGACTCGTAAGAGGTTACAGGAACCGTATGAAGAATGTCTACGAATTTTGAATTTACCAAGTCTTAAAGCAAGGCGTGAAATCGGGGACATGGTGGAAATATATAAAAAACATCTAAATATTTATGATAAATCTGCCACCTCAAAGAAATTCGTTCTTCGTAATCGACATCAACGCAAGCATAACCAGGAGCTACGAAGGAACTTTGCCAATGTTGGAATGAGAGGATATCAAACTAACTCGCTTTATTTACCGAGGAATCGATACATAGAATCGTTTAGGCGTCAAGGTCGTGAATGCCCCATCTGTCAGTAAGTTCAAGGAAGAACTTACAATGGAATGGGAAAATTTTGACTAATTTTAAGCCCATATTTGGTTTGGCAACTATTAAAACTAAGAATCTTTGTGTTGAACGGTGAAAAAGAAAGCGGCTGTTATATTTTGATTTTTTCCCTAACTAAGAATCTTTAAAATGTCTGGCTGAAAAACTTAGAATATTGTTTGAGGCTGAGCCAAAACTAATTTACTGTTTGTATTAAAAAGCCTGTATATCTCAGGAAAAATTATTTTTAGATTTTAACATGTGGCTTATACCATGAAAGTATCCTTTGGGAATTACCAAATACGGACGAAGTACAGAATAACTCAGCACCAATGCAAAGAAACTTAGACGGAAGAGTGAAGTGGTGTTCTTTCATAAGAGAAGGGAATTACTTTTTAACCCTTGCTGAGGGTTGGTTAAGGTAAAATTTACTTATTAAGATTATATTCTCCTAGAAGATCTCATTCATATACTTTCCTTTGAAAGTCAACATTTTTTAATGCTCTAATCGATATCGGGTCAGATACAGAATACATAACTAAATTCTACTTCGAAAAAATTCTTATTTTTGCAATCATTTTTCTTGAGGAGACAAATATTATCGCTAAATGTAATTCCTCTTTAGAAATACTTTTTTTATGTTTACTGTTAAAAATATCATCCTTATCTTATTTTTAAGACTATACGAACTTCATGAAACATCCAATATCGAATTGAAATTATCCAAAGAAATATTCAAGAGTAGTAAACAACGATGTATCATTCATCCAGATAGGAAGCACATATTTGTTTTCAGTAGTAATTCAAACATAGCTTGTCTTAACATCGATGGCTTCGAATCTGTCTCTGAATATAATGTTGTCCCTAGTGAAGATGGGACAAAGTTAACTGACATGGACATCAATAGTAATGGCACACATCTATTGGTTACTGCGAATATACAGAGAGGCTCAGGTGTGGGCAAGGTAAGATCCCTCTTTTTTAAACACCTGATGAACCAATTTAAAAGGTAAATCAGCAAAAGTCCACGCTAATGTATGAGAAAAGTACTCTAAATGTTTACCCCATTGCAATAAACCTTTTACAGGGGAGACATATAGTAAGGATTTTTTCAACGGATCTGCCTATAAAGAGGGGAAAACATTTTGAACTGTCTTAATTTTTTAAGGTGGAACCTAACAAGCCAAAACCATTTTTTATAAGAATATCACTACTATAATTAAGATTACCAATTTTCGGGCATTTTTAGAGTATTTTTACCTTTGAAAGTGCAAATAACCCTTAATCAGTGCTCAAGAAACACCTTCATTTATTTTCATTCAAGTTATGCATTACGTGTTGCATTTAGGTTGGGTTAGGAATTTGAATCCTAACTCAGAAATACTGTTAAGAATGTTTTAGGTTTTTATTTTCAAATGATAAGAATATCCATGATGAAATTTAGACACCATTTTCATAGTAAAAAACGTGTGCTGTCAAACCCCTTAAAAAGGAATATCTAAACTCAATTTGTTTCATTTACGAAAGGTATTAGATATTTCGGACGTTGCGTCATTCAAGGAAAAATTGTCACTCGAAGGTTATAGTGGGCGGATTTCAGGCTGCGCAATAAACAATAATGGTGATCTAGCTTGTCTTTTTGGCAAATATGGGGGTAAGTTGGATCTAATACTGTCATGAGTACATCCTTTACTAAATGTAAATAGCATATTTATTCTATACTTAACTTCTATCAATAAAAGTTATTCAATCATAACGCCGTAGCTAACAACAACGATAGCTGCCTTCTATTCTCCAAATATACAACCAATGAAATAACTCTGTAAATTCACCAATCAAAATCTAGAATGAACTCTGAAAGCAAACGTTTAACGAACGATTTGATTAACCGTGAGAAAAAAGATAATCCCTGGAATTCAAACATTCCTCTTGGTAAAGACCAAACCATCAACTACGTAAGCACGAGATTTTCAATACAAACCTGACAAAAACATTACCTAATATTGCAAAGAATCCACCAATCAAACTAAGAGAACAAACTTTTAGATAAACGTTCACAGAACGATCCACTCAACTGAAAGAAAAGATAATCCGTAAAACCCAAATAAGGAGTGTTATAAATTTCACAAAAAAAAGGTTTGGGCAAATCCTAGCAAATGGAAAAACCTTAACCGCAAATTGCGTTACACGAAATTCTTAAAAACAATACGTACTAGCAAGACAAGGCAACGTTGGAGCAACGTTCTTCATCAAACAAAAGAAAACGTGGGAAAAACAAAAAGAAGGAGTGGCGCTCCACCACCTCAAAAACAATATAAATACAGGAGTTGAAATCAATGAACGCAGTTAAGGGAAGCAAGCGAATAGAGAAGAAATAAATCAAAAAAAGCTAGGCCATCAGCCTAAAAAACAAATAGCGAGGCCATCAGCCCGCACTAAACGTACTCTTTTATTGTAATTACGAATTTGAATTTAAAGGAAGAAGAAAAGAATCTAAGGGAAATTAACTAATAGCGAACCCCTTAAATACATCGTGTCAAATCATTATTTGGAATTATTTGAAAATAAAACTTAGAGAATATACTTTAGTAACAACAAAAAAGGTGATTGTTACAATACCTTCAGTGCATTAGATTCAGAATAAATTTATTTTTGTAGTTAGTCGAAAGACTATTTTTGTGGGCTTTTTTATTTAGCGATATTTGTCTAAAATCGCATAATCCCCAACACAAACAACATATTTAAGACCATTGTCGCCCAGAAAGCTGTCGACGAAATAAGCATTATATTGATTTTTTTTTTATAAAACAATATTAAGAGCCTAATTTCTACGCCATAGGTGTTGATATAAACGGTTAATTTAGCCTTCCCTGTTTACCCTCCTCCTTTATTTGTAGGTTTTATGGTTTTTGATTTGACCAATGGTGAGGTGAAATACAATGTTCAGCGTAGGACATCTTTCGTCAGATTCTTTTCATCGAATTGTATTTTATATGGCGAAGAAACAATTTTCTACAAATACGATCCAGAATCTGAAAAAGATGTCTGTGAATATAAAGGTATCATTTTTGAACTCGGTGATCAAGTTCAGATTGTATTTTGATATACAATCGTAGTTTTAGTCGACTTCTACAAATTTTACGTAATTTTCTGTCAAAAATGAATTCGCAAAAACTTGTGCCACTTTATCATTTTTTCAATCATGTTATATGTGTCACTTTTATAAATTCTGCCTTTACAACGACCTTTTTTGTTTACTTACCATCGCCGCCATTTTCCGCCCATCTTCTGTTTTACTGCTGAAAGATAAGTCCACGAATAAAAGAAACAAGTTAAAGCATTTTATAAATCCCCTTTACTTTCAATATACAATCTTTTAGGACACACTGTGGAGTACTGCACTGACGCTGTTATTTTGAATGAGGATGAACAAATTATGACTGTTTCACAAGAAGGAACTTTAAGAATTTTCGATGCCAACACTGGAGAAAATATTTATGGATTTTATAATCATCGATCTCAAGGTTTTACGTGTGTAGCCGCTCATCCATCTGAGAAAATCTTCTTAGCGGCTAGTGAAAGTTCGTCGGTGTACGTCCTTAAAACGACTCCTAATGATCAACTTAATAATGGTCATAAGCAGTAAAGCATCGGTTGGTTCAAAGAAGACAGACACACTTGCATACTTATGGATGTAGTTGTTCAAGCACTTTTTTCTTCGCTTGACATTTTACGGGTCAATTCATTCATTTATAGATCTGAGTATTACTATTAATAATTCATCCATACACTCATTCATTCATTCATCCAATCATTCATTCATTCACGCATTTATTTATCATTTCACTCATTCACTTCAGATAACTGAAGTGTTTTAGGACTTGATTAAGTTCAAAATTCTCTGGTGCAAGTCTGTTGGGAGTTTTTTAAACTGAGTACAGTCTGCTATATTTTTCTTTTTAAGTATGTAAGCTAACGATTTTAGAGCTTTAGCAGGGTCGGGGGCTTATGATTTTCATACATAAATTACTAAGAATAGAAGGTTTCATGGTACACGCTTCAAGTTACGTTCAAAAGTAGAGATTTGAACATTGTGTACTTTCTTGATCACCTCTGAAGAAAAGTGCCGGTGAAATCATCAATGTTACTAAAAAATTTCAAAATTATCGTTTTAGAGCTAAAAACACGCAAAAAAATGAAATTCATATAAAAAGTAACAAAATAAATTTTGACCTTGAAGAAACCCTTTGGCTATAAAATTTGTTTTGAACATGGGATCGATTGTCTCTAAGAAGAACAAGCCTCCAAGCCCACAATCTCAAGCTGCAAGAAACCCTTCTCCTACCGTACAACACACTGAACCATCAACCAATCAATTCGAAAAACCATCTGAGCAGCCAGCACCTTCGGTAGTAAATGAAGAAGCACCACCAGTTTCAGTAAGTCGATTCACTTTTTATGCTGCTGTTTTGTGTTGTTTTTTAGGACTAGTTGATTAGTTGATTTTTAGGCCAAACATACCCAAAATTAATGAAAATGACAATACACCTATCAATTCTTAGCGGTACGGTCGGAAAGGACTATACACCGGCGTCGAAAGAAGTTTTCCTTTTGGATTCATTACCAGCCTCCTCAAAGGTGACCGCGCTATAGGTACATCGTTTATCTCTTTATGGTATTATGGTCGTCAATATGCATTTGCTGTACTTTAATTTTCTTCTTTAAGTAGCTTCTTTCTTCAAGGGGGATTTTATCCAATTTTCATTTCATACACTCAAATATATTTCTTGAAGCAAGATGATAGGTAAGGAGAGGGAAAGGAGTGATAAAGTTTGGAGGTTGGGGAGAACATTTTAAAGAGGAGGGAAGGAGAGAAGGCATTGTGTTTATTAAGAGATATAATAGTGGGGACAAATCAGGGAGAAGGCAGGGAGGAGGATCGCAGTAACAGAAAAGGAAAAGGGGAAAATGATGGTGGTTTTAATTGAAGTCAGTAGAATACCCACAAATCTTTGATGATCTCTTTATTAGGTAGAAGACATTTCATTGGATGAATGGTTATCTCAAAATTTGATTCACGAAGAAGCAGTGAAAGAGAAAGCAAAACAACGCGAAGTTGGAACTTGGATTGAAATCCGACTTTTCATTTCATCTACTTTCATTGATACACATTCTGAAAGGGATATCTTGGTATGTGATTTCATTTATCTTGAAAAGTGCCAGATTATATAGCTTTTGTGGAGAATAGAAACCATGTTTTTTCTACCGCAGCTAGCTTAAATCTCTATAGGGATGTTGATATTTTGGTTTTCTTCCCAAATGGCGCACAATGTTGTTTCAAGGTTCATGAAACGTGATATGAATATTGTGAACATTAGTAATTTAAGAGGGGAATTGCTACACAGAGGAGGCTCCTTTTTCAGGGGATCTAATTTTAGGAAGGGGAACCAATCCTTATCTTATCTTAAAACTAGTCGTGTAGCATTTCTCACTATTTATACAGGTACAACGTGTTATTCCAAGCATCAATCGAAAATTGGCCTCAAAATTCATCCGAGTAATACCAGTTGATCTTCGATGGGGTGTTTTAGCTGATGAGAGCAAAAATTGCGAAGAAATTCAAAAAACTTGTTTGAATCAGATCGATAAATGTCGGGACGATATTGTGTACATGCCATGGTTTTTGGGACTTCGAACAGATCGATATGGTTGGGTGCAGGATAACTATTTACCAGATAATGGATTCGAGCAGCCAAAGTTAGTGAAAATTAATTCTTTCGAACTTTTATGAACATATTATAAACACGGTGGATTTTTTCGTGTAAATAATCTCGAATCTTGCAGTTATTATGGTGCCTTTTTTTAATTTTTTGCTTTTTATAGCCACACTCTCAGAAGGGAAGTCCTTCTCAAAGGGCTCTGTTTAATAAGAAACTCATTACCCTCACGCCAATAGCTTGAGATATGATTATATCATAGAAACAGTCATCTCAAACAAGGGAATCCAAAGCGTCCAAATTCTTCCTCTTTAACCTTTACCACGCCTTCTCTCTGGGAACTTCACCCCGTGCACGCCTTGTCGTTTTGGGAAAAATGACAGTTTTACGCTTTCCGTCATAACTTTTGATCTACTAAACCGATTAAAAAAAATAAGCCCAATCTGAGAAGCCCAACTATCCTGCTTTCCAAAAATGTTATAATAAAGGATTTTCCTCTATCAATGGTGACACAGTAGTCTTCTGCCTTAGACTTGAAAAAAATTCAAAACGCAATTTGTCATATTTTTCAAAATTTTACGTTTCGGTTAAAAAAAAAGTGGGGAGAACATTTGCGATACCATAATTTTCTGGCTCATTGTTTCCACCATTATAACTACAACTGCTAGCCAGAAAATCACAATCATACCTTTACTAGAAAAGGCAGAATTCATTTTTAGAAAACCTTGGTTTTCGAGAAAATTTCCACGTAAATCAGAGGCACATAAGGCAGAGTCCCCTTGAGGTAATTTTTATGGGAAATATCACTAAAAACAGCTAAAAATGACTTTCCTATCATCAACCAGCATGAAAGCAATAGAAATAACATAGTATATACACTTTGAAACTCTTTGCAGCCTTATCAGAAGCCTTAACTTGGGTTTCGGTGACGGTCGATGACGGCCGACAAGCCTCCAGTCATCACCCTTAATGTACCGTCATACTAAAGAATAAGGAGGCAGAAACTTACCTCAAACACTGACTAAACTACAAACAAGCAATACATAACATTTCCAACCAATAAAACAAACCATTTTCCACTAAATAAACATAAAAAGTTAGTTACAGCATTCAATGAGCTCATAATTTCCAAAAGAATATTTTGCCTGATTTTCCAGTTTGTTTTGACAGTTAAAATCGAAAGTAGGTGGTTTCAAACTATTGAAAATATAAGACATTTCCCGGGATTTAAAGGCGTCTTTAAGGCGGTAGGGCGGCTTTTCTTAACACCCCATGAAAAACGTATATTTACGGCTTCGGCTATATATTACAATGTAAATTTACGGCTTCGGCGTGGTAAAGGTTAATCATATTTTTACTTGCAAAAAACTAATTCTTTTTCCTTGATATATTAAACTCTTTTCGTCAGATTATACAACTGGATCAAAAGATTTGACAGTTACGGTAAAAAGGTCAGCATCACATCTCTAGAAGCCATCCAAGCTTCGCAATCGGGCAAAATCAAATCTGAGTCACCCACTGTTTTCTTCTACAAAAGAAATATGTTGGATATACCAAATATGCCGAAAGGTAAAATTTATAGGTTCATTCACCAAGCTTAATTTTCCATTGAAATAGCATGCTTTTTCCATCATGCGTAATGAGGCCCTATCTTCACAGAGGACTTTCAATTCACGCAATCACACAATTTCTTCGAAATTCACGCAATTTCTGCTCATGCAAAGTTTTCTAATTCACGCATCCGACAAATTTTGAATTCTTCAGTAAAGTGGCTTTTAACAACATTTTTTCTTCATAGCTTTATTCAATCTTTACGTCCTCATAAACTATATATCCCAATGGTAAGCCTCTTAGTAAGGTTTCTTAACGCTGGGCTAACGATAGTAAAATTGGGGTCAAAATTGCTGTTTACAAAATGCTGACTTTGCAAAAATATTTGAATATTCAAACGAATTGTCAAAACCAAATAGATTGCGTCACGTCAAAAATTGTATCACCGTGATAACTTTCAAATAAATTTTCTGCTATTAAGGTACAAAATTTCCAGAAGAATTTCGATGGATTTTTGAATTTGAGTATGTGGAAAAAGAGATGGAAGATCTTCAATTGAAATTTCAATACAACGTGAACGAAAATGCTTCAGCTTATGAACAGGATAGAGATGCTTTGAACAAGTAGGGAAATTATATCCGGGGTTAATCTTTACCAGAGTGTATGTATCTCACGTTTATCGCTTTGTAGTACACTCTGTGCGCATTGCTATGAAAAAGTACGGATAAGTTTTATGTGTTTCAAAATGCCATTGTGTTAAAAATTATTTTGCTTTTCAAATCTTTCCGAAAACATCATCCTAACCATTAATGAACACTTTTATTCCAAGACTTTGCACTTTCCAAAAGGAAAAAGCTCATTTTCTTCAGCTATCTTCAGAATTTCATGCTTTTCAAGAAAGTAATTATAAGGGATCCAGAAACCTCTTTGTTCCGGATTTATAACCCCTCAAAGGTGAAACCTAGGAGGTCCGCCCATCGGGCGCCAAAGATGAGAAAGTTCATTAAGATCTTTCCAACTTTTTAAATTTGTTTTTAAAATGTGCTCATCGTAAAGAAATAATTTGGCCTTAAAATTGGATAGTGGCCAATGAAAAATATACATATGTTTTATTTTCTAACTTTTCCATTTTTCAGGTTCATTCAAAATCATCCTCAAATCAAATGGTTTGAATACAACGCAGAATTCGTCAATGCAAAAATCACTTGCAAACGAGAGAACGCCAAGAGTTTTGGAGTTGGTTACGTGAAAAAGTTGGAGGATTTCGAAAAACGAGTCGAGGATGATTTAATGGAGGCGATTTTATCGAATTATTCATCCGTTGATACCACTCAGGTTGATCAGTAAGAATTTTTATTTCAAGTCCGTTGAATAGTTTGAGTTCCGGGAACAAAACAACCTCAAGTCACGAGGTCCAATGAGATGTAACCGAGGGCAAGAGAAGAATCTTCCACCTTTTCCAGGAAAGATTTAAGTTATGCCTTAAATCTAGCACTGGTTTTGTTTTTTGCCTGGCACTTTTTTCTAAATCTTGTCGTAAATCGTTATTTGTATGAAAACTACGTGGACTGCGAAAGCTAGGCTGTAACAAGTATCTTCGATTACTACTTTTGGGATTCACCTCACCTAGCCTCCATCTGCATATCTTTTCTTGGCTCATTTTTGACAAAGTTTGACTTTAAACGGTTGTCAATATTCCCTAATATTTCTGAAAAATATATTTAAAAAACTACCAACATTTTCTTGATCTTTCGACCTCTCACATAAAACGTCAAGTCATAAATTATACTGTTTAGATCTCTCTCTAGATTTTATTGACATACCTCCGTTTATCGTGGGAAACCCAAAGAATTCTACACTAGAGATGCTCATCACTCTTCTTACTACTTAGCTGTCGTAGTCAGTGGTAGAGCATCCGGCTACGGTACACAAGGTTGTGGGTTCAACCCCAGCTGAGTCATACTAAAGATTCCCAAAATGGTACTCGATGCCTCTCTTCTTGATGCTCAGCAATTAAGGGAAGAATCAAGGGTAAGTGGAGCAATCCAAGGAGAAAGAGTGGCGCCCTCCCCTACCATGCGGTCGCAGACTTACTCAGTACTACTTATTACTCTTTCCTTCACCAGGTATGCGATGGAATCAATTCAACACGAGAACGCCGTCAAACTGAAAGCATCCACTTTTGTTGGTCGAACAGATCTTGTTGACAAGGCTTTTAAACACTGTTCTACAAAATGTGGCAATAATGCAAATACTATGATCCTGCATGGTGAACCGGGTTGCGGAAAGTCCGGATTGTTGGCCAAAGTTGCGGTTTTATGTTCGAAGGAATTTCAAGAAAACAATAACTTTTTGTTTATCCATGCAGTTGATACTTGTCCTGGTTCCAATGTTTTGGAAGGTGAGATTATAGTTTGTCAATAACCAAATAATGATGGGTCTACTATATATTCGCCTAAAATTTAGTCCGGAGGTGGTCTTGGTGGACCCTGACAAACAGTATATAAAGGTATTTTTTATTTTCTGAACATAAGGCTCCTCTAGGCTTCAAAACCAGTTTTTGCCAAGCTGGCAAAGCTGGAGAAAGTTTTCTTTGAACTATTGAAGGCGGGTTAGAATCGTTTGGCCAAAACGACACCCTTTTGAAAAAGATCATTGGAAAGTCAGTTTTCTAAATTCCTCATTGACAAGAACTTGTTGTACCATTTGTTAGAGCTTAAGATAGATCTCCAAAATGCGGTCATTTATCTTGTTTGGTCGATGAAGTTCCTCGGAAATGGACAATACGTCTTCGAAATGCAAATTTTTATGTTGGCGTCATCATTTTTGAGAATACCATGGATTTTCATGGCTAGATCTTGAGGTATTTGAGTAGCGCCGAAAACAGTCAGCAAATTTCAAAACTCTAGTCTCAAAGTATATTTATTGAGTTGTGTTATTGTAATTATTGTTATTGTATTTATTTTAACGCAGGCATGATGCGCAGACTTCAAATCAATTTGAGAAAATACAGACGAGATATGGGTGAAACGAAATTATCCAAAGAATTTACTGGAAATGCTTCAGAGCTGAAACAACAACATCACGAATTTCTTATCGAAAGTGCGAATCAATATCCAAAAAAATTATTTGTTATCATTATTGATGCAGTCAATCAATTCCACAGTGGGCTTGGTAAGTTTAAGATTCCATTACCGTTCAGTTTGGTTCGAAAAAAGATGAAGTCTTTCATGGTCAGGATATGTACCACTGCAAACTTCTTTCTTCTTTTTGAATCAAACTATTCTAAGAGAAAACTTCATCTCATGAAGACCAAATTTCATAACAGTGCTTGAAAATAATCTACAATATATAAGCCCCCTTCTTAAATTATCCCCCCTTCCTTCCTCTTCATTTTTCGGAAGGTGTCATCCCCCTTTAAGAAAGAAGGGGTCCGAACTATGCACTGTAATGACGTCAGAGATAATTACAAAATCACGTAGATTCAACCACCTCAGTTGTAACAACATAACACCATAAAAACATATATGTCAGAAGACATTGCGGAGGTCCGTATTCTGAATTTTGTAGAGGTCATTCATTAGTGAGCTTATTTATATGTGTTTCCTTTCGGCAAATACATTTATTAGCTTCTTAGTTGTCTAGATCCTGAATGACTGAAGGACATACTTTTACCGTCCTTGAATTTGCGGGTCAATACTTATTCCAAATTCCTTCAGTCACTCTGCTGTTCTCAAAAGTGCAAATACATAACCTCGCAATTTTGGAGACAGTAATATTTTTTTCCTACAAACAGCCTGTATTTTTGTAACACGACCACACTATAAATGCTGACTGCTTTAAAAGTGTCACAATTCCTTTTATGCGTTATTTGTTTATTATTTCAGGTGCTTGGGATATGTGGTGGCTTCCACCAAAAGCAGCTCCAAAAAATCTCAAATTCATGATCTCAACATTAAACCAAGAAAATGGGACATTTCAGAACGCTTGCAATGTTTCACCAGATGCACAACGCCTTCCTATCGAAAACATGAGTCATGCGGATTTGCAAGAAATGGTCCGAGCAACACTTGAAAGGTTTAATAAGAAGCTAACTGAAAATCAGGATCCAATTCTGGGAAATCAAATGGAGAAATTGTTGTCCAAAAGTCAAAGTCCATTGTACTTAATCGCTGCATGTGAGGCTCTGAGGAAGTTTGGAATTTTCGAGAAAGTGACCCAGTATATTGAGAGTCTACCAAACACCATTACAGATCTGTTTAGCTTCCTTTTAGACGAATGGTCTAACGATTACGGTAAACTATTTGTAGAAGACGTTGCAGGATTATTGTGTGTTTCAAAAGATGGCTTACTGGAAAACCAAATCAACGACCTTCTGCATTTTAAAGAACAAAGAGAAAAAGGCGATGGAGAGTTTCTGTACGATGCAAATTTTCCAAGAATCTACGATTCGATTGCTCATTTTTTAGCTGCTGGTGAGGTTTTTTGGATATTTTCCCGTAATTATTTTTTTAACAGAATAATTGTAAGATTGCCCTTTGATAGCTTATACCTAATGAAATTCCCTCGCTTAGCCCGTAACCAAATCTTTACTTGTTCATTCTGATATTTCTCATTCCGTTGTATTCATCAATGTGTTCTTTCAAATGACCGTTAACAAAAAACTGAAAACCTTCCTAATGGATGAAATGTCTGGATAATATTGAGTATTTTACCAAAATATTTGGAAAATGTTTGACTTTTTTAGGTAAATCCGGAAAACATGGCTTTTGAGACTAAAAGTCTGGAATTTTCAACTTGGTAAAGCTGTAGCAACCCTGGCCATTTTTTACCAGACCCCTCCCTATAAGGCCGACTGCGCTGTTCAGGAATTAACTGGAACTAAGGCTCTTCATTTTTGAAATATCGTTAAGGAGCTGATTTAGGGGACACACAGTAAAAGAAATATTCAAAGTTATTTAAACAGGGACTCACAATTCAGATCTAAAATTATTAACGTAATGTTTTGTAGGCGGAGGTGGTTATCTTCGATTCTTCCACGACCAGCTCAAATATGCCGTGCGTCAAAAATTTATGACGGAATCATTCGAACAAGAAACACACGCGTGGATGAGAGATTTTTTCGAAGACATTATCACCAAGCAATGCTGTGAAACACCTCAAGAGGAACCACCAGCATATTTCGAACACTCCCTAGAACAACTGGTCTACCATCAACTCAAAGCTCACCAAAATCAAGATTCACCTTTGGAAAGCTTGAAAACGAGTTTGAGGAATATCCACTTTGTTAAACAACGCATTGTTGCTAAACAGCATCAAAGCCTTAGTGACGAATACACTCTCGCCTTGGAAACACTCACAAATACAGATGACATAGATGCTCTCAAGCAATGGGCCTCGTTTGTTCAGCTCTACACATCCTATATTCGGGAATTCCCGAATTTCTGTCTTAACATGGCTGTAACACAAGCTCCCACCTCATACGTCACTAAAGATACCTTGGCTCTAGGGATGGAGCCCTCGATTAAGGGGGAAGCGTACCCCTTATATTGGGTCAACGTCCCTACGGAAGGTGATCCGATGCTTGTTAAATACGCTCAAGGAGGTATCAACTGCGCTGCAACAAACACGAAAGGAGACCTAGTTGCCATAGTGGACCAATATACGACCTCGATCATGGACCAAAGCAGTGCAGAGGTGATTCATGAACTGAAGGTCCGCGGCTCCGCTGTTTGTATTTCGGTAGACGGCAAAACTTTGTTTGTTGGTGAAGTCAAAGGAGAAATATCGCGGTGGGATGTCTCTACAGCTTCTTGTGAACAATCAGTCAACGTTTTTAACGAGGTAATTTTTCACCCTCACTCGCAACGCCTCCTCGTGCCCTTGTTTGCTTGAAAAGTTAAAGGTCATCATTTAGCGTACCCCCGGGGGGGGGCAGCTGGGCAAAAGGACCGACGGGTATGTGCGGGCCCTAAGGGTACCTTTTCCAATATGTTTAAAATGCACTGTAAGGGTCGGAAAAACTAAAGATGCACTGTAAGGGTAGAAATTTCAGAAAATTCTTGAAAATTATAGATATTTTGACCAAAAATACTAGAATTTTGACCATTTTTTGCACGAAAGGGATCGAACATTTGGAGGGAAATGCACTCTAAGGGTATGATTTTCACTGATTTTTGCTGCACTGTAAGGATGCAATTTTAAAAGCCAATTTTTGGCACGCACATACCGTCAGTTCGCAAACCCAGTGCCCCCCCCCCCCGGGAGCGTACCTCTTACCATTTTGCTTACAAAGCATTTTTAAACAAAAGAAAGAAAGAACAAGATTCTCCCCATTTCGGTGCCGCCCCGAGCACAAATTTTGGGAAATTTCTTTGTTTATTCTGCTTTTTAATTAGCCCGGGGTCCACTTAAAGCTTTTTTATAGACTGGATGGCGCGATTAAGTGGCCCGGTAGTATATGGTAATAAGCTTTTGCTTATACAGTCCGCCAGACTTTAAGTTTCTTTTGGAAGGTAAAAACAGTATGAAGCAATATTTTTATTTAAAAATAAGGGATTGCAAATCTGATACTGATGTTTGATGTTTGTTTCTCATTTTTCATTATATTTTTCAACTCTAAGTAGCTTCTTAATTATTTGGATTTTTAACATTTTCTTTCAAAATGGCTACCTCGTCAAATGCTCCTAGACCCAGCGTCATAAAAGAGGCCCCCCAGCGGCACCCCTTAACACGACATCATGCAAAAAAAATTTCTCCGTCACGCATCACGAAAATCGCTAAAATTTGTCATCACGCAAAAAATAGCGAAAGATAGCGAAAAATAGCGAAAAATAGCCCAAATACCCTATCACGCATCACGCCAAAATCTTGATCACGCCATCACGCAAGTAAGAAGTCCCAATCACGCCATCACGCAAACCGCTGAGGGGGGGGTGTCTCATAAAATATTATCAAAAAGCAAAGTTCAGTCAGAAGTAGAGTCTAGTCTACTTTGTAATCTCTTTTCTATATCATTAAGAAAAAAATATCTTTAGTTTAGTCTAGTAAGCTAGACGACTAATTCAGACATAGTAGAAATAAAGCAAAAAGTAATGGAGGGAACAATTTTATTTTATATACAAACTAAATCCCGTAACAATAATCGTATTATCATATAACGTCTTATTACACGCATTATAAACGACTCCAGTCTACTTTAGGTTGTGATTTATATTTGTGGCGGTTAATACCCACTCCTTTTTACTTAGAGAACTCTTTCATTTGAGTTTTTTGAAAATGAGTTTCCTACCAATTAGTTTACCTGCTTATGACTTTATTTAGACTTGAGTCGTTTTTATAATCCTTATAATACAGTTCTATGGCTGTTATATGCTAATAAGATTATTATTGCGGGATAACAAAAGTTTATATAAACTGCAGACTACGATTTTGTT
Organism: Clytia hemisphaerica; assembly: GCF_902728285.1. Lineage (NCBI taxonomy): Eukaryota > Metazoa > Cnidaria > Hydrozoa > Leptothecata > Clytiidae > Clytia > Clytia hemisphaerica. Next base: position 243,245 of record NW_027104315.1, on the reverse strand, counting down.
CCTTTCATTATTTTTGTTTATTTTTTAATATGTCTGAATTATTGGTCTAGCATATATCTACGGCTATTACACTAAATTTACTAATTTCTTTTATGTATTCTGCCCTAGAGTCCATCTTTCATTGCTTGGCTAGAATGTACCGACAACCACATCCTCAGCGGTACTGGCTGGGAAAGGAAGGCGATCACTTGGGATGGAAACAAGGAAGACTCATGGATCGCTGTTTTAGATAAGAGTTCGTTTGGAATTGTCAAGAAATGGTGTACTGAAAAGCCTGGATTTGATTATTGTTATAATGAACGCTTGGAAATGATTTTCTCAGCTCATTTGGGTGGTGAAATTATTGGATGGGATCTCCAAGGTAAGATTTCCCTTTATTCCAATTTATAACTTTTCTCGCTTTTTTTATTGAATTGTTAAATTCTTCCTCCCCATGTAGAATGAAAGATTTGATGTTTTTGATTTTCACTTCCCTAAGCCCCAATGAAGGGAATAAATTTTAGTCGTTTTGGAACTTTAAACTATAATTAGTAATGAAATTTTTTTCAAAGCAAAGTAGCAATATACTAATAAAATACACGAAGGGAACAAATTTGGACGAGAACTAGTTTTCCTATTTTTTATGATTTTTTCAACATCCAATAATTTTGAAGCCTTCAAATTTTCTTAATTTCACCATTTTGTGAGCATTTTGTGCAATTTTCCAAGAACATTTGACGTTTTAGAGTCCACAAAGCCTTAATATGTTCTTTATATGTTGACCATCGAAGCCTAATGTTCTTAATAAAAACGTGTAATGAAAGATTGTACGTATCTTTGTAGGAAACCAGCTCTGTTCGGCGACAGACGCAGGTGGTGTCATTTATTGTCTGTCGTGCCATCCCACTGAAGACATAATCATATCTGGCTCAAATGATCTGGTAAGAGCATTGGTTATGGCATATTTAATCTAGTTATACTGGTATCTTAATAAATTATCTTGAGTGCAACGTCTACCTCGTTTCAAAGCCATTGCCAAGGTGATTGAATCCCTTGAGTATTCAAGTGATACTTTTATTTATGATATGCACTTTATTGCAATAGCTTCCACGAACCCAACAGCTGATTGGTTTAAAGTGATGTATTGATTGATTTTCCCGGTTCGAATACCCGCTCCTTTCAATATTTTGGTTCAGTTCATAGATAACTGGATAACGGTGGACCCCATGAAAGCAATTGAAAGACTGTCTTAAAGTTCTAAATTTCTATCCACGTTAAATATTGACCCTATCCACACTGTTAAATAATATGTTGCATGATTTCAAGTACCTAATTTCGCTCCGTTACTACTTTGATAAGATTATTTTTTAAAGATTTTTGGACCTACAAAATCCGGTTACCCCTGTGGAGGTTCTATAAATTAACCCATGTCCGTCCGTCCGTCCGTCTGTTACCAGCTTTTCTCACACTGCATGAAAAGTTGTCTTCTCTAACGCAAGATATATGACGAAAAGTTAACTTTTCTCTCAATTTTCTTGTTTTGAAATCATTGAATTTTCTTCTGTGCGAAAACAAGTAACAGTGAATCTTCACTATTTCTCGAAAAGCTTAAATTTTCTAAATATCGACATAATTAACTTTTCTATGTACAAAATGATTACATTTTTAGCCACGAAAAGTACTACTTTTCTCTGAAGTAAAAATATAAGACTTTCTCCACGCAGTGAAGATTCACTTTTACTTGTTTTCTTGTCCATGGAAATGTTAAATTCAAAATTGAGAAAAGACGAACCTTTTTTGTAAAAAAAAAACGAAATTCTTTTAATGAAAGGAAAGATTAACAATTTATTATTTACGCATTTTTGAAAAGATGCAAATGTCTAGACCAGAAATAACCAACGTTTCGTTATTGGGAATATAAATTCTAGCTTAAAAAATTACTTGATCCGCCTCATTTCATAACATTGAAAAGGTAAAAAACTTCTAATATGGAAACATTAAATTTCTGGTTACTGTAGCAACAATTAGACGCGAGATTAAATTCGATAAGATATTGAATTATTAAATATTCTTGGATGATTTTCTTCTTTAAAATTAAAGTCAATATTAAAAAAAATCATATTAATATCTATGTACTCATAATTCTTGTGCTAAAAATCTAAAGTATGCCTTATTTACATAAAATGACATAAATTAATAAGATAATATGTAAGATAATAAATCATGATATATAATTTTTAAAACAATGGCAATAATTGATGTGGTATAGAAGGAGCTTATCGGGTTGGGGGGATATTTCTGACACAATTTGACATTGTAAAGCATTTTTCGAATTTAAGAAATAAGATTTAGCTTACGGTTCAAGAAATTGTATTCGTATAAAAAATGATGAACTAATTAATAAAAGAAGTAAAACAATTACTCCTTCAGTTGTATATAGTGCATCTTTTCCCGAGGGCTCTCCGATTCTCCGTTCATTGAAGCATTGAAGATGTTTCTTTTGTTGTGTTGTCGAACAATCATCTTTACTTCTTTTTTCTTAATACCATTTATTTATTGGTCTTCTGATGAGACGATGTTCATTTTGTGATAAGTTTTCTCCGCACGTCTTTGACATTGCACAGAATTGATGTTTCAGCTCCCACCGTCGAGCTCGCGATACGTTTTTCGACTTTCTGTAGAGAGAAAATGATAAAAATTATACTCTACTTTTTAAGCAGGATTATCAAACAGATTAATTGTCCATTTATTTTTATTGAAAATTGAATTGAACTTTAAATTGAAAATAACTAGTAAAAATCCAAAATGACTTAACATCCAAAACATAATACACGCTTTTTGAATATTTCCCCGCTATAAGGGGAAATATTAGTTAAAAAGGCATTTCTCCGATCCTTGGCTACTTACGCCCTTTTTGCGCCCTTAAAGGGGGCGGCAATCCGCCACCACATTGCGAAGTTTGTTTTTGTTTTCATTTGTCTTAGTTATTCAGACAAAATCGCACGGATTTACCTTGATGTTACGCGCATGTTTTTGAGTAATCAAGACACGAATAATTCAGATCAAAATACAAGATGGACGAAAATTCACTCTTGGCTTTTTAAAAGTTATAACTCTTTTCTGACGAACAAAAAACATACAATTTTCATCTAATTGGCGACCAATAATTACATGAAATGTGAGGCTAACACTTCAACGTAATCATCAGTAATTTCAAGAGTTTTTCATCATTGATTACAAAGATATCCATGGATTACCTCTTCCGAATACCAAACCAACCAACTTAAAGATTTCAGAGACATTTGCTTGACATGAAGAAAACGCTACATCCCCATAACTTTGGACATTAAATGATTGGCAAAATGGTATTAACATTCTATTGAGATGTGAAACTGGTTCAAGTTGAAGAATTGATGAGAAAAATGGGCAGTACGAGAAATATTTTTGCTTTGAAATACAAACTCTTATATGGACAATGTCTCTGGAACAAGTTATATGAGATTTGTTTACCGAGTGACCCCAAAACAAAGTCTTTAATTCTTGGTTCTTACATTCATGAGGTCAGAGTCAGAGGTTTTGTGGATTTTCTAAACTTTTGAAACTTGTGTGATTGTTTTGGTACGTGTTTTGGTTGTTTTCCTGACTAAAGACACTTTTGATTGAATGTGTGATTGTTTTCTCTGACTAGAGATACTGTGAGCGTGTATTTAATAAACATATTGCATCTTGGCTTTTAATGCAGGAAATGTCAGTCGAACCCACTGGGTGAAAACATACGATCTGACGAAAATGCAATCTCGAAATCGTAAGGACTGCGTTCGTCTATAAGGACTGGGGATGACAACAAAGTTGCGTGATTGTGTTTATGAATAGGGCGCCGTATCAGTTTTTGACTTTCTGGCGCACAACAAGATTCTTGTTGTGAAATTTTCTGCGGGAGGACTATTTTCCTCAGATGTATAATTTTCAAGTGCCTTCAGAGGTTTACTGTGCACGTAAGAAAATTATGAACAGCTGTTATCAGGTTACCTTCAGCTGAAACAAAACGATAGCTTTTTTCTGAGAAAGGAAGATAATTTTTTGTGCCTTCCACCACATAAGTTTGTTTTGATTTTTTTCCCGTCAAAAGTCACGTGATATTTTTATCTCGATCACTCCGCCTCAACTGGAAATTCCCCTGTGCACCTTAAAAGTAATCGAGTTTTAGAAAAACAATAACAAACCGTGTTATGTGGTGGCGGATTGCCCCTTTAATAACGCCCACGCCTCTCCCGATCGATTTGTGCAGTGAGGCGGAACTCTTGTCTATAGTGTAAAACCTTTAGTCAGGATTAATATGTGCGATTTTTATTGAGGAAATTTAACTCACCATGTGGTGCATGTTCTGGACTGTTTTGGTTTGTCAACTCGACGGAATTGGAACTTTCTTCTGTTATTTTCAGACAGTCAGACAGCTTTAAAAGTGACTTTCAGGGATCTTTTCCTAGGATTTTTGAATTTTTTGGATGAATATCTTTTTCTTTTTTTTTTCTCCTAAACGGCCATACAGTGCTGGTGCTTAAGAAGCATTGATCACCACAGTGTGAGTAAACAACAGTGCTTGATCCTAAGAGGTACACGGCAAAAATATAACCTTGTCTGCTTGAGCAGATGATTTACATTCTCGACAAATAAAAGAAGTCGATAGAAAAAAACTATTGTCCGATTATTCAGGTGACATTTATTCTTGACAAAAGAGGTCGATAGAATAAAGCATCTCTTCTAAAGAAGTCATTGCCAAAAAATGACCAAAACGGTCACAATGCAATTGTTTGACCTTTGCCTTTATGATTCCAATAAAACCTGCTGATTTGGCCTATCCCATTTGTGCTGGTTTCCTTGATTTTAACAAACTTAGCTTACTTCTTTTGTATACATTTTTAATAACATTATATACATATATATATATATAATATACATTTGTGCTTAATCTGACGGTACATTCAGTGTAATTTTTAAAACAGACTACAAATATGCAACGTTCCTCACTTGACATTTTCTTGTTATGAACCCTCGTTACGCTCTTTCTATAAGAACCATGAATTTGAGTTAAGCCTAAGCTTCTTATTTTTCTATGTCTAGATAATAGACCTATTGTTTAGTCTAAGCCTGATTGTTCTTATAAAAAAAGAGTGTATGCTGTTAACCCTTCAGTCCGAGCCCTTTCTTCTATTTTTTAGCCTACACTTTTTATAAGCGTATCGTTACTCATTGAGTTTCAAGCCCGAAGGGCTAGAGGTTAATCTCTAACCTTTCTCAGGCAAGAAAAATGAAGCCTTAAAATATGCGCGTATTTTGATGGATTGAATTAGCAATTCCTTGTTTTCGAGTGATTATTTTTCGAAATAAGCGGTAAATTAGTTTCAATCTGTCATTTGTAAAACCAGGCGGGCGCTCATAGCTGGGAATCCATGCTATTGATTTCTTCTTATAAACTGATGTCGAAAGTATAGCATGGTAGGGTTGAGAGTTTAATTCACAGATCCTAA